>NC_050192.1:22273102-22335602 GCF_008315115.2 Sander lucioperca | reverse complement strand
CTCTGGTACATTAGCCTGGTCCTACCAGACTCTGGTACATTAGCCTGGTCCTACCAGACTCTGGTATATTAGCCTGGTCCTACCAGACTCTGGTATATTAGCCTGGTCCTACCAGACTCTGGTACATTAGCCTGGTCCTACCAGACTCTGGTACATTAGCCTGGTCCTACCAGACTCTGGTACATTAGCCTGGTCCTACCAGACTCTGGTCCATTAGCCTGGTCCTACCAGACTCTGGTCCATTAGCCTGGTCCTACCAGACTCTGGTCCATTAGCCTGGTCCTACCAGACTCTGGTCCATTAGCCTGGTCCTACCAGACTCTGGTATATTAGCCTGGTCCTACCAGACTCTGGTATATTAGCCTGGTCCTACCAGACTCTGGTATATTAGCCTGGTCCTACCAGACTCTGGTACATTAGCCTGGTCCTACCAGACTCTGGTATATTAGCCTGGTCCTACCAGACTCTGGTACATTAGCCTGGTCCTACCAGACTCAATCACGTGAGGTTGTCGCCACGTACAACGTAGTGATGGGTTGTAATGAGCTGTTTACACAATCAACCTATACGGTAGTTTTTTTGGGAGAGTGCGGTCTGTGTTAATCAGTAAACATAGTGTCCATCTGACGCTGATAAATGTCTTTAGTTCTGCAGGTATTTTGTCATAAACCAAAGTGTTCGACACATTAAAATGTTGACCTGATGAAAAGTCAGAGGATCAACCAAGGTATTACAGTTAATCCAGAGGGGAACATGAATTATGAACCACTTTTCATCACAATCCATTTAATAGTTGTTGAGAGGTTTTCAGTCTGAATCTTGCCATTAATCACAAAGTAAACAGAGCAAATACGATGCAAACCGTCCCATGAAAAGGTCCAGAACACGCTGACAAAATAAAGTGCAAGTTCTTAAAATAAAAGTATTCATCCTGTTTACAGTTTTTCCAATTGCTAACACACTAAAATGACATGCATAGCACACACACAATTATTTAAACTGCACAATTGTACGTCCACACCGCCGCCGACTTGATCTTCTAAAGATACCGGAAGTCATTCATTTTTAATGGAAGCTGCTTCTCTCAGCTGCAAGGAGCGGCAGATCTGTCGGCGTCGCGTTTTGGGCGCTTTGAGCATTTTGAGCGACCAGAGCGTCAATCAGAAAGTTGAAAGTAGGTCAACTTTATGGTAATGAGCTATGACACGGTTCAGCGGCAAGCAGCGGCAACCAATCAGAATATAGACGTCCTTCACGCTGGCTGATTCCAGAGAAACATACGATGTAAACTTTGGTTCCTACCAAAACATTAGTTCAGAGAAAAAGGAGGAGAAGCTCATCATGGCCGTTGCTGGGTTCCCTATCATTTATGATATTTGCGTATAGGGACCAGTTAACGTTACCTGCCGGTCACATGGTCTCTAAACAGTCCGCTCACGGTGAAGTCCTGCACGGATCAACAGCTGGCGGCTGCTCGCTCTGCCTGCACGCTGCTGCGGTTCAGCGACCAACAACCAATACACATTCTGTCATTATATATGTCATTTATAAAAGGTTTCTAGTGTCAGTGTATTGGCCGTGCAGTGGCTGCTTGATCTTTTTCCATGATGAACATAGAATGCTGCTACGTCAGAGCGGCCAAAGCCTCAAACAGCTTCCCCGGACTTTCTGACCAGCGTCCTCGACCGGGCGGCCAGAGCTTCTTTGCAGCTCAAGTCGGCGGCGGTGTGGACGTACAGTTAGACACAACAACCTGACAAAGTCATGTTTGCCATTTCAAAACACTGCCATTCAAAATGACACTGCATGAGCTAATTGGCCAATATATGTATTAGAGCTTAGATCGGCCCAAAAAATCAAGCCCAAACCCGCCCGAGCCCGAGCACGTTGCGTCCGAGCCCGGCCCGGCCCGACACATTAACTGTAATTATGAGCCCGAGCTCGATTTAAACCCGACAATTTTTTAATACGTGGGCCGTTATAACTGACGTTCTCAACTACAATTCAGAGTTGTTTAAACTGCAGAAATCTGTTTAGAATAATACAACAAGGACGAAGCCTGTAAAAAAAGCTCCCGGTGTGATGCGTGCGAGAGGAGGAGACTCCGCGCATGACACGTGCTGCATTTTGTAACTGCAGCCTAACTTTTGTACACATTTGTTACTTTTATATAGCCTATATGTATATTTATAATATTTCTGATTATGGCATAGCTATCTCCCCACCCAAATAGGGGAATAAGGTAATGGATAAAAAAAAAAAAAAAAATTGCTTGATCAAGGGTCCGGCCCGGCCCGGCCGGAGGATGTGGCGGAAAATAACGGCCCGAGCCCGACCCGCAGCTACCAGAAGACTTCCAACTTTCAGACAGGTTGCTCACGTCACATCTACGTCTTCAAGCTCAGTTGGAGGCTGCTCAGTAACACTCAGCCATCACCGGGAAAGTGACTTTTAATATCCTTCACTGGTCTCCGTGGAAGTCTACGGCGTCGCTTTGTCCATTTCTTTAACTGTCTATGCAAACACCTCAATGGTTAATTGTTATCACTTCTACCAGGAAGTAAGCACCAGGAAGTAAGCACTATGAAAAGACCACAGGTGAGCACCTTTTTTTTCTATATATTTTTTCTGCACATTTTTTCTGCAATTTTCTTTTTCAGTTTACTGTTTTTTGTGAGCATATTTTTGTTCAGTCCAATGTAAATATATCTGCTGTGCATATGTTGCACTGACTTCTTTGGTGAAAAATAAAAAAATAAATGTTTCAACAGCATGTGTGTGTGTGTGTGTATATCTGCAAATATTTCTCTGCATGTAAACAATCTGAAGAATTTTCTACAATTTGAACTATTTTAGTATTATGGCAAAGCATACTAAAGATGAGAGTGCTTTTCATTACGCCCAACAGTGTGTAGTTGGTTGGACAAACATCTGGTAATATGAATGAAGTGTGTGCCATTTGGTGCAAAAGTTTGATTTTGATAATGCTATATATCAGAATCAGAATCAGAAATACTTTAATAATCCCAGGGGGAAATTATTTTGGTTATCACTCCAGTTATACAAACAACATATATTATCCAGACTTTTAACATATATATTAAAAACAAATATATAAAATATGAAATGTACAGTGTTAATGTGCAAATAGTGCAATAAAAAAAAAAAAAAAAAAAAAATATATATATATAGTAAATATATATGTAGTTTTGGAGGATATATGATATATGATGTATTTTGCAGTTTGTGTGTGTGGTGTTGTGAATTGTGTGAAGTATTTTGATAAAACCAGCCTAGTTTGCAAAATTGTGTTTTAGCAATTGGAAAAAAAACTGTAACATCGAACAATCCGCTTTATAAATGACTGTAGGAATTAATTTGAAAACGTATGCTTTTGCTCAACGTTTACACCTTTAAAAGGGTCAGCTCTCAGGAGGTTTATGTATTTAAACGCTCGCCTGTCTGCTCCTCTTTTAAACCGTCTGAGTCTGAATGAAAGAACATTGTGCGCCCACGACTTCACACCCTCGTCGTCACCGGGAGGGAGGTGTGATGGAGACGAGCTGCCTCAACAGAGTCACAGAGTAGAGACGGGAACTGATTTTCATCCACGTAACCAACACACTCTTTCACTCGTTTGTGCAGCAGTTACGTCACAAAAGAAAATGACAAAATTCACAGAGTCACACCTCTCAGTAACCGTAGTCGAGATTAGGTAACATGCAAGTGGGAGCCTGAAAATAGATGTTTGATAAGAGGCATTCATACTAGAGCCCAGGATTTTTAAGGCCGATATCTGTGATGGTTTTGGATATTTCTGTTACCTGTGTCACTGCCCGATGTGAGTCGAGTGCAGATGTGAGTCGCGCATGCTCAGATTTAAACTGTTTACGGCATAACGTGTCATACTGAAATTTGTGAAATCTATAAAATAATAAACGTTTCTCTTTACATACAATAACAGAAGATGGTAATCATTTCAAAAATGTTGTAGCTATCTATGACTGTTTGGTTGCTAACGTTAGCTCAAAATGCCAATCAAGTGACAGCCTTTGTTGTGTTTGATTGCTAACTTTTAGCTAGCAGTCATTTCAAAAACGTTTTGGCTATCTATGACTGTTTGATTGCTAACGTTAGCTCAAAACGCCATTAAGTGACAGCCTTTATTGTGTTTGACTGCTAACTTGTAGCCAGCAGCAGCAGTCTTTTCAAAAACGTTTTAGCTATCTATGATTGTTTGATTGCTAACGTTAGCTCATACACTATGCGTTAGCTCAAAAAGCCGTTAGCATCTTGTAGGCTACTTGTCGCAAAGTGACGCATGCGCGACTCACATCTGCACTCGACTCACATCGGGTAGTGACAACCTGTATTATTTATTTCTGTATGTTTCCTGTTGTTGTATTTTTTATTCGGTATATTTCTGCCCCTGTTTTGTAGGTTTCCTGTTGTGTATATTTCTGTTCCTTATTCCCCTGTTCATTGGGTTTCTGTTTATTCCGGTTTAGCTGTGTGTTCTTGTTTGTATTGTGCATTCCTGTTCTGTTTTCGGTTTTATTTTGACAGTCTGTGTTCTATCTTGTCTGGTCTAGTTTTGCTTTCCATGTTTCCCGCCTTGTCTGATTGTCCTGCCCCGCCCTGATGTGTTTCAGCTGTTGTATCACCTGTCCCTCATTTGTTCATTACCTCATGTATTTAACCTCTGTGTTCCCGTTGTTGCTTGTTGGATCGTTTTGCGTCCGTTCGTGTCCGTGTCCCGTCAGTAGCGTTTTGTATTCCGTCAGTTTGTTAGAGCCTGGTGCCTTTGTTTCGTATTCCTGCGTTATTTTGGGAGTTTTTCCTTGTGTGTTTTTCCAGTCTCTGTACTGCCGCCTTTTGTTTAACCCTTGTGTTGTCTTCCCTTCAACCTTGAAAAAAACATTTTTTTTTCTGACATTTCTGACGCCTTTTTTTCACAATTTGGTTTTGCTTTTGTCCAACGTTTTACATTTTTAAATTTTTCTTCTACACATTTTCAGCGCTTATTTCTACGTCCAATATTTTCTGATATAAAACAAAAATTTAAAACGGGCCAATGTGACCTGAAGTCAAGTCACAAGTCACAACCTCAAGCTCAAACTGCCTGCCTGTCTCTCCCTGCATTTGGGTCCTATTATTCCCTGCCTCACCACAGATATCGATACAAATATTTGGTGATTTCAAAATCCGATCTTCCGATATATCGGGCGATATATATTTTTAAAAAAAAATCCAGAAACGAGTAACAAAACATAAACAGATTTCCCTAACATTAGTTATTTGTAGTTATTTATGAGTCCTCACTAAAATAATATAATAATGCAGTTTCAAAATAAACTTGTTTTATTTTCACAAAAGAAGATCAAAATATATTAACGTTCTGATAAATAAAATTTATAAAAATACAAACTTAAGATATGAAACTTAAAGGACAATTCCGGCGCAAAATGAACCTAGGGGTTAATAAGATATGTGTACCGAGTCGACCGTTCTTTGGGATCTGTTTTCATGCTAATCGAATGCATCTCTAGCTTGAAACAAGCTACTGCAACACCTGTGGTTAGCTGCTAACGCTAGCTTTCGGGGCACATGATAAATTACTATTTCTACACCGCTAACAAGGCTCAAAATATCACCACACAAACGGTAGCATAATGAGGGTCCCTACATGTAAACCGAAGCATTGAGAACTTTGTAAGTGTACAGACAGTTTATTACGAAGATAGATTATGAAGACGGTAGCGTTAATGTTTGCATGCAGCCATGACTGACAGTCATGACCAGTTGAACGACGAAGGCCGTGCAACCAGTAACCAGTAACATAGCTCAAACACAGCGTTCGTGATTCGGCACAACTCCAGGTGGACTTGGTGTCTCCATCGTCAATGCATTTTTTGATATGTGAGTGCGCGCACATAAGGCATAACACATGCGTTACGTTGCACATTAGGGCAAAGGGCGGGGACATGCAGCTCGTCATACGTTTCCCCAACGTATATGCGCCAATAAAAGAACATAGAAATACATGAATACATTTAGATTTAAAAAGCAATAATTGCTTGAAAACAGGTTGTTGACGAGTCTCGAAGCTCGAGTCTGAAGTCACTGTTTGTCTTTTGTCACTTAAGTCCCGGACACACTGGGCTGATAATCGGCCGTTGGACAGTCTGTCGAGGTCGGTGACTCGAGTCTGTTTGGTGTGTTCCGTGCCGTCGTCCGTCCGAGGGGCCGTCGGCCTTCATTTTGGCCGATTTGATGTATAATCGGCGGGGCGGGCACTGCCGGACTCAAATGAGCCATCTGATTGCTGGAGAGCTAACCCGGAAACGGGGAGCGGGATGAGCGTGACTAGAGTCTCTCAAAATCTGAGGAAAATCTTTTAAACTGACCTTTGTTGATCTGAAATGAAGACAGATTCAGCAACTGCACGGCCTATTTCTCTCTTAAAATGTTTTCAGAAACACGTTTCGGTGAACTATTTTAGTCCAATATGAGATCGTATTCTGAACGAGCCGCCATGACAGTCTGGCTGTGAATTTCCGGAGAAACCAGACCCACGTTACGCGTTCGTCCAATCAGCTGCCGGTTTTCATTTTTAGGCGACAATCCAGATTAGCGCCGCCTGCTGTTATGGAGACATATTACGTCTCGTCTCTTCGGCGTGTTCTGAGGCATTTTTTTGACCAACTCGGGGAGACTGATCAGTCCAACTGCCTTTTTCTGCCGACAGTCGGCCGTCTGGTTGGTGTGTAAGCAGCTTTAAGTGTGACTCGAGTCCGTCCCCATCTCTGGGAATCACTCAGTTGCAAGTAGAGTGACAGTTTCACCCGGCAATGGCAAAAATTCACCCGTCATTCGGCGCGTGTTCCGGTGTCAATTTCAGGCCCTCAATGTGTTGATCATTTTAATGTTTAATGTTGCTCATTTTTAAAAACTTTATAAACTGCTGAGTAGTTTAATCTATAATAATATCTGAATCTGAAAAAGTAACTAAAGCTGTCAAACAAATGTAGAGTAAAAAGTACAAGATTGGCTTAGAAATTGTAGTGGAGTAGAAGTATAAAGTATAATAAAATGGTACTTTTAAATGTGCTTTTGTACAGCACTTGAGTAAATGTACTTAGTTACATTTCACCACACAGCGTCACGTCTGCATCTGACACACATCTGGGACCGGCACCAACAGCATTTTGCCTGAAGCTTCATTGGAAGTTGTGTCGTTAACTCTGGCTGACCGATGAAATTCAATCAAGCAAGGCCTGCTGTGATTGGCCCACTGGAAGCATGTGGCCTGTGTGTGTGTGTGTGTGTGTGTGTGTGTGTGTGTGTGTGTGTGTGTGTGTGTGTGTGTGTGAGCGAGCTGTGACACCAACAGCAGCTCCGCTCTGATTATAACACACAGTCAACATATCGTCTATTTATATCTGTTGGTTGGTGAATATTATCACTGAGCAATCAAATCTCTGTGTGTGTTCATGCATGACGGATGTGGCACATGGAGTCGAACGTGCCGCGGTAGCCTGTCACCCGAAAAGAAACACACACTAAAAAAAACAGAGTTACATGACGCAGTTGTGCCACCTCGTCTGTGGATAATAAAACAGGATTTTCCCTCTTTAAGCCCCTAAAAATAGCTCCGAAATTCAAGGAGAGGGTCCACTACTTTCCATTCCTTCAGCCATATGGAGGTTTTTTCAAACCAGGGCCTTTACATCTTTACACATCATATTATATCACTTTATATCTGTTTTGTACGGTGGCCCTGAGAGGCCAAAACACTGCAAAATCAGAAAAACATGTAAATAGACCCAACACAAGCATGTTTCATACTTCATATCCACAGATATCGATCCAGGTCTCAGTGCTTTAAATCATCACATTTGATCACTTGAGCTTTAATGGCCACCGTTACGGTGGCCATTAAAGCTCAAAATGTAAGGGAGATTGTGAGAGTGTCTGCTTTGCAAAAGGAATCACAGACCACTCTACCTCTGTCTCTCCCCTCCCCTACAGGAAGTACAGGTGCGCACTGCACAGCGAACTCAGAACAACGAACAGCAAAGAATGTGACAAATTCTAAAAAGTTACAGACCATTTGTTTCTTAATAGGCATACAGAAATCACAATCATACTAGGCTACGTATAGGCTACCATCTGGGCTTGCAGGAAAAAGACGCAGAGATTAGACACAGTTTCTGATGATTTTGGTACACCAAAACGTAGATTTGCGCTCTGGAGTTCGGCTGATAAACTCTGCCATGATACCCTGAATATCAGATCATCCAAAATGTCTTTGTGGACGTGAAGCAGTGCGGTATGTGAAAGTGTACTTTCGGAGCCAGCAGCCGACACTGGTAAACAGAGGCACAAGTAGATCAGCTGTTCCTCAGTGAAGAGATCAGCTGTTCCACCCCGGTGAAAAGCCCTCTTGTTACTAAAATTATCCCTCTCTTCATCCCACACCCCAAACATGACATACAAAATGTCGTGGAACAGAAACAACAACCACAGATATTTATAAGTACAGATGCACCGATTACAACTTTCTAGGCCGATTCCGATTTTCTTTGAGTTAGACCAGCCGATACCGATTTTAGCTGATTCCGATTTCATTTTTTTCTAACCACTTTACAGCACACACAAAT
This sequence comes from Sander lucioperca, assembly GCF_008315115.2. NCBI lineage: Eukaryota > Metazoa > Chordata > Actinopteri > Perciformes > Percidae > Sander > Sander lucioperca. The sequence goes on along the minus strand of NC_050192.1, from coordinate 22,326,939 downwards.
ATTTATTTTCTATCTTTTCTTTAATAGAACATGTGTTGAACAGATAATGGATCACTATAAAATAGAACTATATAAATTACTCCTGGTGTGGGACATTCACACACATCTAAAGAGCAATGTTAGAACCATTTCCTTCTTTTCACATCCAATATCCAACTAAAGAAATGTGATTTAGGTTTTTGGTGTCGTCCCTCCACGCCCTACTTTCTCCTTGCAGGTGTTGCATATTGCAAACTTGTTATCTTCTGCACACACGCTGAAGAATTCCCAAACAGCTGACATGTTGCAGGTTAATTCACCAGGTTCCTACATGTGGGAGAATAGCGCCGACACGCGCTTCACACCGCGAGCGGGTACGCGCCACACACGGTGGAAACGTTGAGAGAAAGGAAAAAGAGAGCGTGCTGTGGCGGCCGTGTGTGCGTGCGTCCTTGAGAACTGTAACTGGTATAACTTATGTTGTCAGTTAATTGTAGCGTTGACCGGCATGAAATCACCATATGTCAGACTGACCTGCTGGTCGCCGGTCATGGCCGAGCACGTGAAAACCGGCCAATTCCGGTCACCGGCCGGTCTATTGGTGCATCTCTATTTATAAGCGATCATTTTATTGTCATCGCAGTTTGCTAACAGTGCTGCACAGGGGCGCGGGAACACCACCCCTACTTCCCGCGCCCCTGTGCAGCATAGGAGGCTAACGGTCCAAAGACGGTAATGGCGTGTTCACACTGCATGTGTTTTCAGCTTTGTTTTTCACGTTTTCAGTGGTCATTGGAAAGAAGTGAACACACGCAAATGGTGCAAATGATGTGATAGGCGCAGCGCGAATAGACGCAAACACATGAAATTCTTGGGTTTATATATTTCAACTGGAGCGAAAAATTTGTGCCGCTAATAAGAATGGGCCTTTGGGGCAGGGGGGGACCAAAGTGTGGGGTCTGGGTGTCCTCCCCCAGGGTTATTTTGAGCGTTAAAAACTAATATCCTGCATTCTTTTATGCACCAATTTATGGTGAGAATACCTTTATTTATCCTATGAGAAGGAAATCACAGATGATATTCAAAATATATTAAAAAGAAAATGGAATAAAAAGCAGTACGATGCTTTCACGTGAGGGACCTGAGCCTGAATCACAAAAGTTGACCCAAAGCAACCAGGACAAAATGAAATAGGCTCCTTATATTAGTCCTAATGTGGTGAAGGGAGGATACTGGTGTTAGTGTAGGGGAGCATTTGGGCCCAGTCGCTACGCACACACTACACACTACACATTACACACTACACTACACTACGCACACACTACGCACACTTCACACTACACACACTTCACACTACACACTATGCACTACACACTACGCACTACGTACACACTACGCACTACCCACACACCACACACTACACACTACACACTAGGCACACACCACACACTACACACTGCGCACTACGCACACACTACGCACTACACACTACGCGCACACTACACACTACACACTACACACTACGCACTTTGCACTACGCACACACTACATATATGCATACACCACACACTACACACTATGCACTACACACACACCACACACTACACACTATGCACTATGCACTACGCACACACTACACACTATGCACTACACACACTACACACTACGCACTACACACTATGCACTACACACACACACACTACACACTATACACTATGCACTACGCACACACTACACAATACACACTATATACTACACACTACACACTATGCACTACACACACACTACACACTACGCACTACACACTACGCACACACCACACACTATGCACTACCCACACACTACACACTACGCAGTACACACTACACACTACGCACTACGCACTACACACTACGCACTACACACTACACACTACACACTACGCACTACACACTACGCACACACCACACACTACACACTACGCAGTACACGCTACACACTACACACTATGCACTACGCACTACACACTACGCACTACACACTACACACTACGCACTATGCACTACGCACTACACACTACGCACACACTACGCACTACGCACTACACACTATGCACTATGCACTACGCACACACTACACACTACGGACTATGCACTACACACTACACACTACACACTACGCACACACTACACACTACGCACTATGCACTACACACTACACACTACGCATTATGCACTACGCACACACTACACACTACGCACCACACACTTCACACTTCGCACTACGAACACACGTGTGTAGTGCGTAGTGCATACACACTACGCACTACGCACTACCCACACACTACGCACCACGCACACACTATACACTACGCACACACTACGCACTACGCACACACAACCCACGCACTACCCACGCACTACGCACTACGCACACACTACGCACTACGCACACACTATACACTACACACTACACACTACACACTACTCACTATGCACTACACACTACGCACTATGCACTACGCACACACTACACACTACGCACTACGCACTACACACTACACACTACGCACTATGCACACACTACGCACTATGCACTACGCACACACTACACACTACGCACTACGCACTACACACTACACACTACGCACTATGCACACACTACGCACTATGCACTACGCACACACTACACACTACGCACTACACACTACACACTACGCACTATGCACACACTACGCACTATGCACTACGCACACACTACACACTACGCACTACACACTACACACTACACACTACGCACTATGCACACACTACGCACTATGCACTACGCACACACTACACACTACGCACTACACACTACACACTACGCACACACTACGCACTACGCACACACTACGCACTGCGCTCAGCGAGGAGCGGGCCGATGAAAGATGAGAGAAGTCTCTCTGCATGTTCTGCAGTGTTAGTTTAGTTTGCTGTCACGTATTTGTGAATACAAATATCTGAAGTGCAAGTTATGTCACAAAACTATGTTGTTGCGTATCATTGCACATTTCTAAGTGGGTAAATGGAAATCCTGGAGATTTCTTAGTGTGTATACTGCATATACGTGCGTATCACAGACTACACCACTGTTGCCAACCGCCACAAAACAGAAAAAAGAAAAGAAGACTATCACTTTTACAGCGGACAGCGGTTTACTGAAGTCTAAAGTTTGGCTAGAAGACCAAGAAGCTAGCGAAACCGATCCTGGGTTGACCTGGACCAAGAAAGCAAATTCTTCCAACGAGAGAACAGTTTGCTCCTGCATGGCTTTGGTTAAAACTTTACTTGTACGCTTTTGAACGTTGCCATGTGAACACACACAAACCAAGAGACAAATGCAACCATCGTATCATTTAAGCCCCTGAATCTGAACATAGCCAACGAGCTACGTGTGTGAAAACGCCCTGAGGGAGAAAGAAATAATCAGGGCTAGATCTAAGAAAAGACACGAGCGTGAGGGAAGTAGGTTAGACATGATTAGTATGGTGTGAGACACGAAGCTAAGGAGGACACATCACAAGTTTTGCTTTTGTAGAGATGGTAACTATTGCAGGAGTAGAAAGGAAATCAGAGAAAATTGACATAATTATACATTCAGAGAGGAGAATTCTGGGTGTTGTGGGACTTTTAGACTCAAACTCAAACACCTGAGAAATAGACAATTTACAGGAGAAAGGGAAATGGATTGGAAAGGGTTATTGTGAGATTTTAGTTTAATCCAGTAGTTAGTTAGTAAAAAAAGTAAAAAACATTGTAGATGTCAGCCATCATTAAAAACCAAAGAAGAAACTTAAAGCTGTGTTCGAAACCGTTCCCTCATTCACTCACTCACTATTCCCTATATAGTGGTTATTAAATAGTGAACTATATCGGGAACGACCTAACGAGATTTCGGACGCTCACTGAAAACACCGTTGCATCAGGACATGCGTCCGTTGTTTGTGTGACGGAGACGCACGGCGCCCAGCATCATGTAAATAAAAAACGGAAACAAACATGCTTCTGACACGTCCCTGAAACAAACTGAGCACTCAGGAGAATAGTAAAAGGTTATATATTATTAGGGACGCACCGAATCCAGGATTCGGCTTCGGATTTGGCTGAATATTGGGCTTTTTGACGGGGTTGGGTTTCTGCCGAACCTTAGAATATTTTCCACCGAACCGAAACCTACGCTTGCACTCCGCGCGCTACGCTGGTCGACGTAATGACGGCGCCGTTGATTACAGGAAGGTGTTTACGTAGGTGGAGCGTTCAATGCAGTAGGCTGTGAGGAAGTGAAAATGGAACTGGTGAGCAGAAAAAGTGTAGTTTGGCAGAACTTTCAGTCAAAAGAAGGCCATTCAAGTCCAGCTACATGTTCAATTTACAATGCTGATTAGTCTGGTGGTGGCGAGGACCCTAAACTATACACAACATCACCGCTGTTACAACATCTGGTATCAAACATCTGAAAGAATACGAGTTGTGATGAAGGAATCTACAGACAGCAGCCAGAATGCAGCAACTTCAGGTACGGCAAAGGAAGGACAGTCACGGCTAAAAACTGCTGTTAACCAGACAGCGGTTACCAGCTTTTTTTTTACAGTTAAAATTAAATAAAAGGAAAAATACACTGCTGTGGACGTAGTTTACGTTTATGTGTTTCCTGTGTTAATGGACTGAGGATGGGAGGAGGATTCGACATTCGGTTTCGGATTCAGATTCAGAAATTAACGTAGCAGAATGGTCACCGCAGTAGCCTTTTTTATGTGTACCATTGCCATCGTAACACATAAACTTCCGATAATAAGCCGACTTCCGGCAAGTCGCGGAGTGAGACTGCAGCAGATGTTAACGTTAAAGAAACTACAGAAAATGAGGCTGATCCTATATACAGTAACGTTACAAAAACCGTATGGGGTTGTCACTCTGGGATGCGAGTATGAAGCTGGGAGGGGAAATAAATCACAGTATACTTACTATGAAAAACTAGACTACACCACTGATTCGAACCACATAACAATCCTGATTGGATTGTTCCACAACAGGTGCTGAGACCCGGTGCCTAAACAACCGGTATCTACCGAAGCGAATAGCAACGCGGATTTCCGTGCCACACTGCAAAAACTCAAAATCTTGCCAAGTATATTTTTCTAATTTCTAGTCAAAAATATCTAATCCTACCAAGAGAATTTTCACTTGTTCCATTGGCAGATTTTTTTGCTTATTACAAGCAAAAATATCTTAAAACAAATTAATACAAGATATTTTTGCTTGTAATAAGCAAAAAAATCTGCCAATGGAACAAGTGAAAATTCTCTTGGTAAGATTTCTTGAAATAAGACATTATATTTAAGCCTTACAAGATCTTGAAATTAGCTGGGAAAACTAATTTTTAGCTATATTTTACTAGTATTGAGATGTTTTTTCAAGACAGTTTCACTTAACAAGATATTCAAGATGCACTGTCTAAAAACAAGTTCCTTTATCTCACTTAAATCTTGGTCTTTAGGTGATTTTGTCTTATATTAAGTGTGATGAGATATTTTTGACTAGAAATTAGAAAAATATACTTGGCAAGATTTTGAGTTTTTGCAGTGCACTAAAATACCTCCGCTGCCCTCCGTTGCTCCGAAACAGACGTTTAAGGCAACAGAAGCATTGCTGCATGTGACGCTAGTTAACCCTTGTGTTGTCTTCCCGTAGACCGTGAACTTGTTGTCCTTCCGGGTCAGAATTGCAAATTAACTGTTTTTGGCTTATTTCCAACGTTTTTTGACGCTTTTTGAAACGTTTCTGTCACTTTTTGTCACTGCTTTTTTAAAGACATGGTCAATAAATGTCATTTAAATGACAAAATACCTTTTCTTTTTTTGTTTTTTTTAAACAGAAATTATGGATTATTTGGACTGATGGTTAAGATCAGAGGATGTTGAGTGGATCACGGTTTATTTCAAATGCTATAAAATTGCAGAAAAATAATTAATTTTACCTGCCAAGAATGTTACATGGCTTCCATACAACGTACATCCTCGCATTCATGTTATTTTGGGGCAATTTGCTTCAAAGAAACCCATAATTCTGATATAAAAATGGGTTGACCCGAGGACAACAAAAGGGTTAACACTAACGTTACACTTGGGAGCAGGTTCAGGATCAGGTTACTTTATTTGTACCCATAGGTAGATTTGCAGCAAGAATATGACATCCACCATGACACACAACTAATTAAAAAAAACACACCAAAAACTGACACAAGTACTCATAATCTAATACAAATACAACTACTCTAGGTTCCACCAATTAGGACACAGGAGAGCGAGAAAGAGATATAAAATAATGGTGTTTCGTAATGATATATCTATTAGTTAAAATATTTTCCCTATTCACCTCCAGTGTCTCCCCTTAAATAGCTTTAAAGTCTCGCAATGGAGTAGAAGAAATGAAATGATTTGACTGTCCATATGAATATAAGTTAGATACGTAGAGAAACATCGACAGTCTGGCAGGTTGATGTAAAAAAAATAAATGGAGGTGTCTTCATGAAACCAAAAAAAACTATTCCTGGCTTCTAATATTTCCTGAAACACAGGAACACAGGACACAATTTAAAGAGCAGATGTGTATGATGAAGCAGGATGAAATAAGTGAAGACTGCAGCAGTTACGTTTCTATCAATTATTCCAGAGATGCGATGTTACACAAGACAAAGAAAGACGAATCGCTTCGCGTCCGATCGGAGATGTTTGACACTCATGAGGACGGACTGTGAGCTGGAAAAGATCCGCCTCGGTTTGACCTTTGGTCAAAGTGAATTCATTATGCAGCCCCTGCAGAACGCTGCACATCCAGTCCTCTACAGAAACCACAAATGAGGGCGGACGGCGGAGCATCGCAGGGGGGCTTCACAGGCCCCCGGGGGCTGGCGTGATGTGTCTGTCATCTCTGCAGCGCAGTGGTCACGTCTGGGGAAAAACTCCCCATCCTGCCCCGGCGTTCGTCAGAGGCTGAAGGAGACAAAGTTCAGCTGAAGACGTGGTGTTTGTCGCATTGAAAACTGTGTGTTATCCCTCCTACGCTGTTAGAAATGTCCGTAGAAATGCAGGCTTATATACTGTGTAATGTTTTGAAAACTTTGTTCTTTCACAAATATGTGCTCATTCATGTGTAATTACTGCCACCAACTAATCAAAGTTTTCTCGTAAGTGTAGAATCTGCCATTCAGAATGGCGGCAGCCATGTAGAGCCTCCATCTTTAAAATACATTAGCCAACGAGGGACATACCTCCGCCTTTCGTGCTTTTACACTCAGTGGCACCGTGACGAATGCCAGGGGGAGATTACTCGATCTGCCGGCAGATTTGAAAGCCTGTTGAAGATGGAGGATCACGCTGATGCTTTACTAACATTAGCTTGCATTCGTTTGGGAACCTGATAGCTGAGGTTAGCAATGAAATGGTACCAAAATCATGAAAACGTAAAACTATTATTACACTGGAAGGAACACTCACGGACAAAGTGGTACTTCTTGGAATAATACGGCCACCGTAGGAGTTACAACCATAGATAGTTAAAGAAATGGACCAATAGATCCCGTGTCTCTGGACGGAGACCAGTGAAGTCTCTTTCCCGGTGATGGCTGAGCGTTACTGAGCAGCCTCCAACTGAGCTTGAAGACGTAGATGTGACGTGAGCAACCTGTCTGAAAGTTGGAAGTCTTCTGGTAGCTGTGCCAAGAGAAATCTCAATCATTCCCAATCTAGCAGAGACGGAGAGCGTAGGTATATGTAAGGAGATAACATAGACACAGGCTGTGGGAACATAGGGCTGTGGGAACATAGGGCTGTAGGAACATAGGGCTGTAGGAACATAGGGCTAACTCCGTTTGCCTAACTAACTTTACTTTAATTTCAGCTCCTCTGGTTTGTTTGGCTCCGTTCCGTTCGTCTCTGTTTCAGCGTAGCTCGTAATCGATACCACAAGCTGATGCACGGATGTACGACACGTCACAACGAAGTGTGTATGGGAAATGTAGGATTAGAACTACAAGCAGTGTTGGCCAGAAAAAAAGATTTTATATCCAAGCCAAAGACACAAAAAACCGCCCAAATTTCGACTTTAGGAAACGTGACAAGCGGGACCCTAACCCCGGTCTCCTGGGTGAAAGTCGTGTGTTTGACCCATCCGCCACCCCAACCAGCCTCCCTACACGGAATTTCGGCCTTACATACTACTCGCTAAACCCCGTGTAGCTGCTGCTCTCTCGGTACGTTATACAAAGACACTGAAGGACGCTGACAGCCACTGTCCAAACGTCCGTATTTTACGAGTTCGGAGTGAGAACAAGTTGGAAATATACACATTTCATTATTTTGTTGATACAAAAAAACGCAATTACAGTTGCTTCAAAACATATTTGCTCATGAAAACTTGTTGTACGTGAACATATTTTGTAGGTGAGGGTTGTTTAGGGTGTTAGAAGTGATTCTGCATGTTGGGGTAGAGCCTGTGATAAGAGCAACAACAGTTTATCACCAAAAAAGGTGCCAAAAAAAGTGTTCACTTTATTATGCAAACAATAAATTATTTGTTTTCCAAAATGTTTTGATGGGATCACAGTGTTTTCCCTGGGTTTGTCAAAGACTTAGGTACACATATTGCTTCTGACTGGCTAGTAGTCCTTACCTAGGTACTGAGCATGTGCGGCTGCCAACAAAGATGTTACAGCAGTGAGAGGTCTCACGCTGGAGCTAAAACAGAGACCTGAACACAGGGTGAAAAGAGGAGCTGCAGCAATGAGCAGTACAACAAAAATATGGTGTTTTTTGAAAATTAAACCATGTAAACCTATTCTGATATAATCTCTAAATACAATTATGAACCTGAAGATGAGCATAATATGAGCACTTTAAACTTACGAACATCATATGTGTAATAAATGGCTCAATTCAAACGGGATCAAATAATTATTTGTCTCTCCAAGTTCACTACTGTACAGATTCTTTTCCGAAATATGACCACATGTCGGTCCACCGGAAGGGAAGGGACTTTGCCTCTCTATAGATAATTAATCGGCTTTAAATTTTGTTTCCATACAGTCTTTACTTTATTTGCAACAAAGCAGACCTTTGTTACATTTTTAGTCAAATCTACTTGCTATTACTTGCTATAGATTCGAATATACTAGCATGTACCTTTTTGGACTGATACATCTTCCTGCCCACTGTGCTGTCTCTTTTATTTTTTCTATTTTCATGCCCACGTATTATTTAATCGTCCAAACTGACCTCTGATCTGTCAGAGTGTCTGCAGCTCGATGCTCGGCCTCGCTGCCTGATGTGTTTCTGCAGAGTGAAGTCATGCACACCGACGGCGGTGCTGCATTATGTAAACACGTCACGTTTTCATGATGCTTTTAGCACCAGAACATCTCCATGTGACCAAAATGTGGATCTCAAATTGAATCAAAGACAAAGCTAAATGTGTTTTGTGTCATTCAATTAAAAAAAAAAAAAAAAAATACTTTCTAGTTCCAGTATTAAAGGCTCAGTTCACCCAAATGCATGCTGACTTCCTTCTAGTGGTACAGTTTGAATTAATGATGATAGTTTGGGTTTTACGAATCCTAGTTTTGAAATATGTGTCTCCAGGATCAATGGCTCCACAGCAAAACTATTCAGTTTTTCGGTGCCTTCAACCGGTTTGTTTCTAAGCAGGAAGAGTACTGTGGCTTTTTTTTTTAACAGCTGTTTCTCTGAAAATTAAAGTTGTAGCCGGACAAACAATGAGCTGAATCTACACTGAACAAAATTATAAACGCAACACTTTTGATTTTGCCCCCATTTTTCATGAGCTGAACTCAAAGATCTAAGACTATTTCTATGTACACAAAAGATCTATTTCTATCTATTCCTTAACACCAGATACTGACTGGTTTTCGATTACCCCCCAATACAGTAAAACTGCACATTTTAGAGTGGCCTTTTATTATGGTCAGCCGAAGTTACACCTGTGCAATAATCCTGCTGTCTAATCAGCATCTTGATAGGCCACACCTGTGAGGAGGATGTATTTTCTCGGCAAAGGAGAAGTACTCTCTAACACAGATTTAGACAGATTTGTGAACAATATTTGAGAGAAATAAGCCTTTTGTGTACATGTAAAGTCTTAGATCTTTGAGTTCAACTCATGAAAAATGGGGGCAAAAACAAAAGTGTTGTGTTTATAATTTTGTTCAGTGTATAAATCTCTGTAAAGATTCTTTGAAGGTCACACATTGTCCTTTCATACATTGTTATTTAAAAAAAAAGAAGTTGATTACAGCCACTTCAAAGCCTGCTCTTCCCTTATCGCAGTTGTTTTTGCGCCTAAATGTAACCAACTCTTTATTGTCGTATGAAACTGATCTGTTTTTGACACAAAAATCCCCCTTCAGCGTGTGCATAGAAGGCACCGGGGAGAGCAGCAGCTACACAGCTTTTGAAGATGACGTAGCATTAAGAGCGACTACGGTAGAGAGTAGTATGAAAGACCGAAAATCCGCATAGCGAGGTTGGTTGGGGGGGTGGATGAGTCAAACAACACAGGACCTTCACCCAGAAGACCGGAGATCATGTCCCGCATGTCACGATTCCTAAACCCAACCGTCCCGTTCTTCTTTTTCTAAACCCAACCGTCCCGTTCTTCTTTTCCTAAACCCAACCGTCCCGTTCTTCTTTTCCTAAACCCAACTGTCCCGTTCTTCTTTTCCTAAACCCAACTGTCCCGTTCTTCTTTTCCTAAACCCAACCGTCCCGTTCTTCTTTTCCTAAACCCAACTGTCCTGTTCTTGTCCCATATGTCATAGAAACCTAAGCCCACCCACAACTTTTCCTTAACCTATAACTGCGTCAAAAGTGATGCCAAGAGTCCCAACCGAACGCCTTTAGATCTGACGCTAAAGGAGACTTGTAGCGTCAATAACAACGCCAAAGGCACCTGACCAAGCGTCCATATTTTATGCGATGGGAGTGAGAATGTGTTGCTCATGGTAACCTTGAGGAAGTGAAGTACCGTCTGATTTAAACCCAAACCTCCATCTTTTTATCAACTTAACTAAGTAGTTTTGGTGCCTAAACCTAACCAACCATTTCACAACGTTATAGACGTGTTTAAAGCCACGGTTTAGATATTGAGGACTGAAAACTCTCCTGTGGGTCGCGTTAGAGGGTTTGCTTCTAGTGCTTATTTACAGACAACATTTTTGTTTTTAACCTTTATTTATCCAGGTAAGTCGATTGAGAACAACTTGTCATTTGCAACGACCACCCATCACATTCACACAGTTCCACATTCATACTGGAAGCTGCCCAGTACTACCACAGTCTGATCTGACCACATTCATACTGGAAGCTGCCCAGTACTACCACAGTCTGATCTGACCACATTCATACTGGAAGCTGCCCAGTACTACCACAGTCTGATCTGACCACATTCATACTGGAAGCTGCCCAGTACTACCACAGTCTGATCTGACCACATTCATACCTGGAAGCTGCCCAGTACTACCACCGTAACAAACAAAGTAACAAAGTACCCATAATGTGTTCTGTGCTTCAAAATTCAACTAAAACCAAATCAATGTCAGAACCCATCGAAAAACACTCCTGTGGGTTGCATTAGAGGGGAGTGTGGTCTCGCTTTGCCAGACCTTCCTCCACAGTGCTGCGGAGGAAGGTCTGGCTAGTCCACACAGCATTCCTGGATGCAAATTTACGAATCCTATTATGGCCACGCCAAGACCCGCCCTTCAATAGCAGCTCGATTGGTTGGGGTTAGGCATTGACCTCGAGTGGTTAAGGTTAGGATAGCTGATTGGTCAGGGGATAGGACCTGTACATGTAGCATGGACGCCTGGCCAATAGTAGTGTGTGAATGCTTTTGAAGGGCGGGTCTTGGCGTGGCCATAATAGGATTTGTAAATTTGCTTCCTGGATGGGAGAGAAACGTGCTCTGGTTTATTGGCATTTCTCTAAACCAATCACAATCCTCTTTGGCGGTGCTACGCTCCGAACGGAGCCACGGTGCCTCTGCTAAATAGTCTCTGGAAGGAACTTGTTTTGGTGGAACATGTGTACGTTCAAAAGTAGTTTTAGTCGTGCAACAGAAAACTCAGATTGGACAGATAGTCTAGCTAGCTGTCTGGATTTACCCTGCAGAGATCTGAGGAGCAGTTAACCGTATAGTCCTCATAACTCCAGTTTAAAATGCCAACACAAAGAAAGCCAGATGCAACGGATATCCGGCCTGAATGAGTGAAATCCGGCGAACTTTCCGGCGGCAACGGAGCAAATCCTGGAAGTGGAACGTCGTGGATATAGACTAGAGGGGAGGAACAAACAACCGATATCGTCGTATGTTTTGGAGGACTTGTTGAAAGACAGGATCCAAAGAAGCAACAGGGGAAACAAGGTTGAGCTTAGTGCTGCTTTGCCTCTGCAGGTTTCTGATTGGCTGTGAGCAGCAGCACCCTGAGGTGTCACCATCCTCTTCCTGTGCTGCAGTCAAGGTGCTGCACTTAAGAGCAGATGATGCAGAAATGATGGCAGCAGCCGCTCATGTGGAAACGTTGCATTCGACAGTCTGGTTAGATAACGTTCCACTGATGCCTCTTTGTTTGCCTGTTTTCTGCTTATTTGATTTTTCCTCTCTCTCACCGTCTCTCTCTCTCTCTCTCTCTCTCTCCCTTTCTATGTCTCTCTCTCTCTCTCTCTCTCTCTCTCTCTCTCCCTCCCTCCCTCCCTCCCTCCCTCCCTCCCTCCCTCTCTCTCTCTCTCTCTCTGTGTCTCTCTCTGTGTCTCTCTCTATGTCTCTCTCGCTCCCTTTCTATGTCTCTCTCTCTCTCTCTCTCTCTCGGCAGCACAGACAGAAGTGATCCGAACTGCAGAATTGCATCTGATACTGAAAAATATTGTAAACTGAAAATGTTCAGGGTGCATGTTTTAAACCGGTTTTCCGTGCTTGATTATTTCTCAGTTATTTCCTCCATTGATATATCATCAAAACCTTTTTTGTGAGGATTCAGGTCTACATAACACTACTATGTTTTCAGTTTAGGAGACAAAAAATATCTCCATCCACACAAGAGTTTAAAGCTCCTTATCAGAAATAATCTCCATCCACACGCCTGACAACGCATATCACATATCTGCACACATTGGGCATGTAAACAGGAAGCTGAGAAGTTGAAAATACAGAAAATACTTTCTTGAGCAGGGATTTGGGCATTTGAGTGTGTTAACATGAACACTTAAATGTCGACAGTTTGTTGATGCATGGCCCAAAAGAAAAGGAGAAACACACTAAACATTATCAAAGACTTGGAAATAAACAGATTTTAGGATACAAACTGACCTTTTTAAACCTCATGTCGGCGAAATAAGAGCCGAGAATGTCGCAGAAAGTCACAAAACAACGATAAAAACTTAAAAAATTGCGGAAGAAAATGTCAAAAACTTTGGAAAACGAGACAAAAACGTCAGACATGGGTGCCTGGTTAGCTCACCTGGTAGAGCAGGCCGTCCTATCCAAATAAAGGCGTGAAATGGCCAAAAAACAATAATAAAAAATAAAAAAAAACGTCGGACAAAATTGACCAAAACGTTGGAAAAAAAACGACCGAAAAAGCTATAAAAATGTTGAAAGACGCAACCAAAAGGTTGAAAAAACCCAACATTTTTAATGGTCGACGGGGGAGATGACACAAAGGTTAAGAAACTGGTTGAAGGAATGAAAGAGGGAGGCTGCGTTCTGCCATTGCTGGAACACTGAAAAAATCCGGTTTAACACGACTGCACGTTAACAGGAATATTCTCTTTCAACAGGTTCTCACACTCATCTCGTAAAATATGGACGCTTTGTCAGGTGCCTTTGTCGTTCTTATTGACGCTAAAAGTCTCCTTTAGCGCTATAAGTAAACGCGCTTGGTCGGGACTATTACCGTCCCTTTTGACGTAGTTATGTTAAGGAAAAGGTTGTGGGTGGGCGTACGGTTCTGTGACACGTGGGAGGAAAGAAAAAAGCAACTATAGCAAGCGTGACCAGCGGGACGTGAACCCCTCTCTCCTGGGTGAAAGTCCTGTGTTTGACCCAACCAACCTCCTTACATACTCCTCCTAATCCTCTCTAACTGCTGCTCTCCCCGGTGCGTTACACAAACACGCTGAAAGACGCCTTTTTCGTCGCATCAGACGCTGACAGCCACTGTCCAAACGTCCTTATTTTACGAGTTCAGAATGACAACGGGTTGCCACTTTCATTAGCCATGGAAACACCTCAGAGGGAATATTGTCTTTTTCGAAATAAGGGCAAAGCACCAGAACATAATGTGCACACAAATGTACTCAGTGATCAAGAGGAGTGTCTGTTTCTATCTACACACCTGCTCTGAGTCAGCCTCGTTAGTTTGTCCCCAGCCTAATGAGCTCATTCCTCTCACCTGAGCTTCTCCGCTCAGATATCTCCACCTGCACTTCATTTCCTCGTCACATCAGTTTGAATCTGGTTTTCAGTTCGGTCTTTGTCGGATCCCTGCATATGATCAATTGTTCCTTGACTGCACAAACCCTGAATGAAAAGTTATTTCTTCAAGTTTGAAGTCTTTGGGTCCACCGGCTCCGTTCTTAATCATATCATATTTAACCCTTGTGTTGTTTTCCCATCAAACTTTAGTTTTTCTGGCTCTAAATTTAAAATTAAAACAATTTGGTCGTCTTTTCTCAATACTTTTGTCGCTTTCCCGATGTTTTTGTCCATTTTTTCTGCGCTTTGACGTTTTTGTTGTTTTTTCGCATTTTTTTTTAACGTTCATAAATTTTTTCCAACGCTATAAAATTGAATTAAACCAAGTGCAATGAAAGTAGTGAACTGATCATTTATTTTACTTGTTAAGAGTGTTGTATGGAACCATCCATGTTATTTTTTTGGACAATTTGGTTGAAAGAAAACCCAAATTTCTGATATAGAAACTTTTTGAAAATGGGTCAGATTTGACACGAGGACAACAGGAGGGTTGAATTCTTCCCAAAAGGACAGGTGTATTGAGACAGATGTTTGAAATGTGGCGTTCAAAGTCAATGAAAGACATGAGTGATTTTTCAAAAGGATGCAAACTGAGGTAGAAAAGCATCGATCCATTTAAACTGGAGCTAACAATTACAGTTCTTTAAGAATCTGCTGAGACGACCACATGCTAAACTCGCGGCGACATGTTTTACTCTGACAAATGAATTGCCTTGTTTAATGTTTTATATTTTTCAAAATAAAAGATAAAAGTTGTGCCCCGGTGGTTTGGACCATGAAGCACAACGTCTGTGATTCAAGTTCAGCATCTCTCTCTGACTCTCCTGTCATCTCTTGACTGTACACTTTATAATAAAGTCTCCAAAATCTCCTTTAAGGAGCAACTTAAAACCAGAGTCAAATGTCCCGTGTGTTTTTTAACAAACTTGGAAAATTATCTGATTCATGATCCAATTTTCCCACAGCCCTATGTTCCCACAGCCCTATGTTCCCACAGCCCTATGTTCCCACAGCCCTATGTTCCCACAGTCCTATGTTCCCACAGCCCTATGTTCCCACAGCCCTATGTTCCCACAGCCCTATGTTCTACAGCCCTATGTTCCCACAGCCCTATGTTCCCACAGCCCTATGTTCCTACAGCCCTATGTTCCCACAGCCCTATGTTCTACAGCCCTATGTCCCCACAGCCCTATGTTCTACAGCCCTATGTTCCCACAGCCCTATGTTCCCACAGCCCTATGTTCCCACAGCCCTATGTTCCTACAGCCCTATGTTCCCACAGCCCTATGTTCCCACAGCCCTATGTTCCCACAGCCCTATGTTCCCACAGCCCTATGTTCCCACAGCCCTATGTTCCTACAGCCCTATGTTCCCACAGCCCTATGTTCTACAGCCCTATGTCCCCACAGCCCTATGTTCTACAGCCCTATGTTCCCACAGCCCTATGTTCCCACAGCCCTATGTTCCTACAGCCCTATGTTCCCACAGCCCTATGTTCCCACAGCCCTATGTTCTACAGCCCTATGTTCCCACAGCCCTATGTTCCTACAGCCCTATGTTCCTACAGCCCTATGTTCCTACAGCCCTATGTTCCCACAGCCCTATGTTCCTACAGCCCTATGTTCCCACAGCTCTATGATCCCACAGCCCTATGTTCCTACAGCCCTATGTTCCCACATTCTAAGATTTTTCTTAAAATTAGGCCCTATATTAGGGTTAGGGTTACATTCCATCTGTAGTCCATTGCTACTGGATAATAGGTTGGGTGTAATTGGCTACCAAATTGGGAGAAAGGGGGATAAAATCTGATACAAATCTATGAAAAAGGAAATGTGGATCATAGGGCCTAATTTTGGAAAAACATTCTAAAAAATGTGGGAACGTAAGGGCTGTGGGAACTTAGGCACGCTCCCCAATTTTCTACCACTCACGTCCTCTGTCTCTATATGCGTCTGAGCACAAATAGGAATCAGTTTATTTGCATCTCGCATGTGCAGCGTTGGTTAATCACAGAGACATTTGTCCTGATGAGTCTGTGTGGTATCAAAGTGGAGGTGATGTTAGTGGGTGTGTGTGTGTGTCAACCTCCCTTCTGGATGATCACAATAAAGATGGAGCCGACAGCGAGAAAGGGAGTCATTAGACTAATTAGCATTTTCAGTAGAGGTTACATATATTTGATTAATTCAGGCCCTCACAATGCTTTCCCGGTTTAAAGATAACTGCTCTTCTCCGAGGCTAAACAATTAGGTTACGTAAGCTCATCTGAGTCTTACATTCCCATGTCACAGACCTCGAGCCAGCTGAGCAGCTCGGCTGAAAACCCTTAATTATCACACGCCGATGAGGCAATCGTTTTCTATTTGCTCGTGCATTCACAGCTCCAGTTAATGACCCGTGCAGCCCTGGTTTAAAATAAACCTACGTGAGCAGGTAGGGAACTTCACACTGCCGTTTTCATCGAGGTAATTGTAGGGTTGGCGATGTGTTTTAAGTAATGCACTGTTGGTTTCTGTAATCTGTCTCTGTTTAGTTTGCTGGTACCAGTGTGCAAAAAAAGCTCAGATGCTTTTTTTCAGTTCGCTTCCAAGTCAGTCTATATCCACAACGTGCCACTTGCAGGATTGCTCCGGTGCTGCAGGAAATTCTGCCGGATGCATGTCTTTTCACCGATCCGTCCCCTTCCTCTGTCTCTGTGTTGGCGTTCTAACCTCCGGCTGATTTCTGAGGACTATGGTTAACTGCTCCTCAGATCTCTGCAGGGTAAATCCAGACAGCTAGCTAGACTATCTGTCCAATCTGAGTTTTCTGTTGCACGACTAAAACTACTTTTGAACGTCCACATGTTCCACCAAAACAAGTTCCTTCCTGAGACTATTTAGCAGAGGCACCGTGGCTCCGTCCGGAGCTTAGCACCGCACAAGACGATTATGATTGGTTTAAAGAAATGCCAATAAACCAGAGCATGTTCTTCCCTATTCAAGAAAGCTGTGTGGACTAGCCAGACCCTCCTCCGCAGCGCTGTGGAGGAAGGTCTGGCAATGCGAGACTAGCGCCGAAGTGAGTTTTGACTTTGGCACTGGAGGCAAAATCCTGTACTTCCCGACCACGGAGAGCGATTGAAAAAATATTATTCCTGTGTCTTTGTTGTACCAGGCTAAATATTCTCTGTAGGAATTAAAATAGTATGTTTGCACGTACAAATGCACACACATTCATGTATGCACGTACATGTGTGCAGTATCTCCCACCCCCAAAAAATAGGGCTCCACCAAATACTGTCATGGCTTTATTTAGCACCGCCCATGACGATTGTGATTGGTTTAAAGAAATGTCAATAAACCAGAGCACGTTTTCCTCCCATCCAGGAATGCTGTGTGGACTAGCCAGACTACTTCCAAGTGAACTAGAGTTCAGTTCACTTGAGGTGAGACCGTGATCCGACCCAAACACAGGAAGTCAACCAAAAAAAACAGAGCATTCACTAGCCTTCCTCTTCAACCTTGCACTCAATTTACAGACTTACAGTATGATTTAAGGGACGATTCAGATCCATAAGCTGTTCTGAGCACACCAGACATCATCAGTCTGTGTGACATCATCTCTCTCCTTCACTCGCTGTCTGTCAGCTGCTCATTGTTTGCCTTTAAAGTGCCCATATTATGAAAAAATCACTTTTTCTGGGATTTGGGGTGTTATGTTGTGTCTCTGGTGCTTCCACACACATACAAACTTTGAAAAAAAATCCATCCATGGTGTTTAGAGTGAGATACGGTTTCTGAATGTGTCCTGTCTTCAGTCTCTGGGTGAGCTGATCTTGTGACGTCACAAGCCGAAACGAGCAGGCTAACCGCAACCATTAGCTCGTAGCGTTAGCATGCTAACGCTAATGCTAACGCTAGCATGCTACCTCGTCGTCAATAGCAAAGCACTGCTACAACACACACAAGTTCACCATAATCTACAAAATAACTACTTCCATGTGCGCCCTCATTTAGAAGTCTCCCAGCTAATCCTGCCTTGTAACTGACCGAAGTTGTAGAAACAGCCTTTCTTTTACTGTCTATGGAGCTAGCTAGCTGACATGATCTACATCTGAGCTACTGCGCATGTGCAAGTGCAATCAAAGATAGTACAGAAGAAGAAGAAGAAAAGAGGTCTCACTCTGTAGCTAAAACAGAGACCAGCTGAAAAGAGGATCTGCAGCAGTGAGAGAGAGCGGTGCAGTACAACAACAATATGGTGTTTTTAGAAAATTAAACCATGTAAACCTATTCTGGTACAACCTTAAAATACAATTATGAACCTGAAAATGAGCATAATATGGCTGCTTTAAAAACACTAAAGCAGAACCAGAAACTCTGAGACGTTATAAATTTGGTTGTTGCTCCATTATTTCTGAGACCAGAAGTGTCGACGAGTTTCGGATAATTCTGTCCAATAAACAAGCGACCGTCTCGACCGCGTAACGTGTTTTACAGTGTTTGGTGCATTTAACAAAGTGCCGTGTGAAAGCAAACTGAACCAAATGAAAAATGCAACAATGCTGCAACTTCACCCCCGAATGGCACCGAGTCCACCGAACTACAGGTGTGAAACAGCCCTTAGTAGTCATTGGTGACACAGTCTCCGAGGCCTCGTGCAGACAGGTATCTTCTTTCTCTGTGTTTTGGCCTTTTGTCCACACAAACTGTGTTTTAGTAAGGCAAGGCAGCTTTATTTGTATAGCACATTTCAGCAACAGGGCAATTCAAAGTGCTTTACATAAAACATTAAAGAGCAGTTAGAAAACGATTAAAAAAACAAATTAAAACATTAAAGAGCAGGTAAAAATGATTAAAAAAAAAAAACACATTTCTCCGACCACAGGTCCTTTTGGCTCCGGTTACTTGGTGTTTTCGTTACCCATTACAAGATTGCAGTAGTTCTACTTTTCACTACGATGTAGCCGTCGCCATAAAGCTTAGTTTAATCTCGGTAAACCTTGCTTAATCCGGGACAGTTCACAGTCTGTCGCTTGATAAGTTCACAGACTAAATCTGACCAGTTCACAGACGTGGTCCTTGTATGGATAATCTATTGTCATACCCGTGTTGGAGAGGTAGTATCCTAGAAATCTAGACCACCCTAGCAGCAGCAAATGCAATTTGCAGCCTGGGTCGTCTAGCAACTCTCCGTTGGCTTGCGAGCTGGAAAAACCAAACTCTAGTCAGGCCAATCACATCGTGTATAGAGTCGGTGGGCGGGGCTTAACATAATGACGGCAGAGTTGCGACGGTTCCGCGTGAATTCCCTGCTACTTGAAAACAAAGAAGATGGCTGCTGCTGCTGGCGAACAGCGGTCTCTGGAAGACTTGGAGTTCAGCTTTTCTTTGAGAAAAGAACAAAGAACGGCACTGAAGTCGTTCTTAAAAAAGGAAGATGTGTTCGGAGTTTAAAGTTTAATCTATCAACTAGCGTTGCTCTGATTGGTTGAAGCGTTATCCTATCGCGTGCAGAGGGAATTTGAAAGACAAACGTTGATCCCGCCCCTCAGATTGAGCCCGGCCAATGGGGAGTTCCCAGACCCAACATCTGGATGTGGGGCTGGCTCGTCAGGATAGTGTTTTAGGGTTACTGAAAACAAATTTTTTGGAAAACTCCTTCCAGGGTAAACATGTTCAGAAACTCTGTTTGATGTGTAGACAGAGAAAAGTTTTACCCCACAAAACTAAAAAATATTCATTTTAATGCATTGATTCAACATCCCATAGTACACGTGTCAAACTCCAGGCTCGTGGGACAAATACGGCCCCTTGCAGATATAGATCCGGCCCATTTATCAACTTCATAACAAGAGTTATCTCAAGAAACTTTACAGATAGAGTAGGTCTAGACCACACTCTATAATTTACAAAGACCCAACAATTTCCCACGGGCAGGCAGTGGCGAGGAAGTACTTCCTTTTAGGCAGAAACCTCGGACAGACTCTTTGTGGGCGGCATCTGTCCCGGCTGGTTTGGAAACAGACACTGATACAGACCTATAGATACAGGCTGTTGTTAAAAAATGTAATCATTGTTTTGCTTGATTTGCTAAATTCTACGATGACTAAAGGACTTTTTTGCTGACTTTTGTAGAGCTTCATATCGAAAAAGGGCGTCAAACAATGTCGGAAAAAACAACAAAAATGATGAAAAAAGCCACACGAATGTGAAAAAGCGACATGCAGTAATACAGTCAAAGATATTTTACTTTTTCAATTAAACATAAGCATGTCACTAAACGTTACATGTCTGGCCCTTGACGTGATTCTCTTTTTCCAGTGCGGCCTTTAGTGAAAATAAGTTTGACCCCCTGCCATAGTATGTAGCTCTGCTATGTAAGCCCAATTAACAATAACCCCTGACCAACGATTTTCAAGACAATGATTCCCGCTCGTTCATTGGTTGTCCAGCTTCCTATATTTCGAGTGACTGCACCGCCGTAACGGGCAGCGTGCAGTAGCCGACGGTACTGGGAGTGCATGGGCAGTATCAGTGGTGTAGTCTACCTCAGCAGTTTTCAAACTTTTTTCATTAATGTACCCCATTTGAATTGTGTTTTTAAGCCTAGTACCCCCTGACCAGCGATAGATTTACCAAACAACAGCCAGAAAAAGGAGAAAAAGGAGAAGGAAGGAAGAAAGGAAGCCAAGAACAGGTCGAAAATAGTGACAAAAAGCGACACGTACCCCCTGCAGTCCTCCAAAGTACCCCTTGGGGTACAGATACCCCCATTTGAGAAACACTGGTCTACGTGATACGCAGGTATACACAGTATACTCACTAAGAAAGCTCCAGGATTTCCATATACCCACTTAAAAATGCCCAATGACACACAACAACATACTTTATATTATATCTTTCATATATTTTGAATTGTCATCTGTGTTTTTCTTCTTCACATCAGGATAACTAAAGGGATTTCCACCGTAAATTGGTGCATAAAAGTGTATCAGAATACAGGAAATGAAGTCGTTGATGCTCAAAACTTCCCTGGGGGAGGACACCCAGACACCCCACTATGCTATGCCCCCCCCTCCACCAAAGGCAGATTCTGGCCAATATATACAGTACAGTATACATACTACAGTATACCCACTACAATACATTACACTACACCACTGGGCAGTATGTGTATATATATATATATATATATATATATATATATATATATATATATATAGACATATATATGGGATTAACCCTCATGTTGTCTTCCCGTCAACCTGCAACGTTTTGTTTTTCTGAGTCAACATTTTAAATGAAAAACCTTTATCAATGTTTTGGTCGTCTTTTTCATTACTTTTGTGGCTTTCCCCAATGTTTTTGTCACTTTTTTCAACGTTTGTCGAATTTAACTGAACTTTTTATGGGTTTTTTTCCCAAATTTTAATTTTTTTTTTTTTTTTTTTTTTTACAGTTGTCAACTCGACATTTTTGTCACTTTTTTTTCAAAGTTCTTTTATCAATGTTTTTTTCTTCAAATGCTATAAAATTGACTAAAACACCAAAATTCAATGAAAGTAGTGAACTGATTATTTATTTAACTTGTTAAGAGCGTTGTAGGGAACCATCCACGTAATTACTACATTATTTTTTTTGGACAATTAGTTTGAAAGAAAACCCAAATTTCTGATATAGAAACTTTTTGAAAATGGGTCAAATTTGACCGGAGGAAAACAGGAGAGATAAACTTCTCTAAGGCCTAGTCTACACAAATGGGGGCCTTTGAGAAAATGGCTTCTGCACCTTGGATACCACCAATATATTATCTGTTTTTAGAAATAAAAGTCATAAAACAAACATATAGGGCTGCATCTCCACCGTGCCTATAAAACTTTGCTGGCCTCCCATTGGCCCACGTTTGAGCCTAATTACTGACCCCTGTCCTCGGGGGTAACTCAAGAGAAAACACTCAAAATCTTTGGAAATCAATGTCAAACTACGTATTTTTTTCACTGAGCTTGAAGGACTTGTTGGCCAAATTTCACGCTTCAGAAAGCACCGGAGACGGCCGTTTGCATCCCGTCATCTACAGTCAGCACTGGTCTATTTTAAAGAAGACATAATGAATTCCATTTTCAGGTTCATATTGTAGTTTGTGTTTCTACTAGAACATGCTGTTTACATGCTTTAATGTTCAAAAAACACTTTATTTCTCATACCTCCCATGGCTGCTGCACCTGTCTTCGTCTGAGACGCTCTGTTGGCGCGCCTATTATTGAAATTTATTGAAAGACTTTCTAGTACAGGATATAAAATCCTCTATTCCAGACTCAAGCAACACAAAATAAATATATATATATATATATATATATATATATATATATATATATATATATATATATATATATATATACACATTTTAACATGTTTTCATAAAACACATTAATTTCATGATTGAAATTTTCTAAAAATTCATAAATAAGTTACATAAATTACTGACAAGCTTTATAATTATACATTACACCTTTTGACAGGCAAAATGCATCCAGCCTATTCGTAAAGAATTAATTGAAGGGGAACGCACAACTCGTTGCATGATTTTACCACAAGGAGTGTGAAAAAAATCTTTCTCTTTTCAGACAGGCATGTTCTAGGGTAAGTTTTAAAGAATTCCCTCGTGTCTCGTACCTATTGCTCCAGAACTGAAAGATAGGCTCAACTGTTACATCATATATTCCCTGTACAAGCTTATACACCTGAATCATATCACCTCTGTATCTCTTATGTTGTGACTTTACCTCACGTATATTACTTTTGTACTACTGTTTGTGGGTTAGGCTACTATTAATGTATTTAATAATATACACAGAGACAAGGCTGAGGTACTAGCACGTCTTTTACTTGCACTTCAACATCCCAACAACAGGGGGCAGTAATCACTTCCAGAACACCATGTAACAACATTGACAGTGCAACATAGTCGAGCACCGAGTGCTAGATCTAATATACCCAAGGGGATAAGCGTCTCCTCACAACCCGAACCTCCTATGGCGCCATTTTGATGCTACCAAGCCATCACCTCCCGTTAGCATCCCATTGACTGCCATTCATTTTGACGTCACTTTGACAGAGAATAACTTTACATCTGAAGAGTTTAAAGACTCTATTTGTCCATTGTTTATTTCTAAAGAAACACGATAATGTATAAAAGGCTCCATTACCTTGTACCTCACGTTATGGCTCCGTAGCAGACGTTTTTATAAAAATAGGCTAACGATTGGGTCATAACCACGAGACTTACTGTCTCATAGTAGAGGAATTACCGTATAGTACAGGAGAAGCTCTCAGGCAGTTTGGACTTCCATTAGCTGTTTAAGTGTAATTACTAATGTTAACTATCATTTTAGTGATCAATAATTAGCCTGTGTCTATGTTATCTCCTTACATATACCTACGCTCTCCGTCTCTGCTAGATTGGGAATGATTGAGATTTCTCTTGGCACAGCTACCAGAAGACTTCCAACTTTCAGACAGGTTGCTCACGTCACATCTACGTCTTCAAGCTCAGTTGGAGGCTGCTCAGTAACGCTCAGCCATCACCGGGAAAGAGACTTCACTGGTCTCCGTCCAGAGACACGGGACCTGTTGGTCCATTCTTATATACTGACTATGAATATACCACATCCAACACAACACAACAAGACATATTTTTCATTCCTGGAATTTATTAAGTAGCTCTTCTCTGGACCCTTTCAATTTTTTCTAAAAAAAATAAAACAATGTTGAAGCCAAAGACTGACTGCAAACAAGTATAAAACGAGACTTTCTCCAGTAAAAAAATCACCAATAAAGGCTTCTAAACAAAAAAACTACACAGGTGGACATGACGCAGCAGTAATTTGATCTGACATCAGCAACCAAGATTACAGCTTTCCCCGCGTTAGCATGTAGCTATACATGTAGTAAGCAGTGGATTGTGTAGAGTATTAGCAGCACTTTCTACTGTCAGAAATCCCTGATAAAGGCTTCTAAACCAAAAAATACACAACAGGACATGTTCCAGCAGGAATGTGACCCGGAATTGGGGGAAATAACAATATAGGCAGCCAAGATTACAGGTTTCTCTGATAGCTGATCTGTAGCTACATGCAGCAGGGAATGTGGTGCCATGTAATTTCTCCGACGCTTCATTGTTCCGACCTCTCAATAACCCCAAAAATTCCCTTTGGCCCTACAGCCCACTAGTCTGACGTCCCTTTGTTCCGAAAAAAATAAACCCTCTGCTCCGACATCCCATTGTTCCGACCACATAGGCTTTTGTGGATCACCTCCCATAATCTAAAATCTGAATCAAAAATAACAAGCAAAATTACTTTTGTCTAGCTTATAAACACATTTAAATGTTTAGCATATCTTTGAAAAACTGAAATAAAAATGTAGGCTAAGTCAAAAGTCCAACAGGGTAAAGTTAGTTTCTAAGGTTTTGGCTCACAGGGATTTCTTTCAAATAAGTTTTCGTCAATGCCGGGTTAGCTCAGTTGGTCCAGCGGGCGCACATATGTAGAGGTTTAGAATCGATGCAGAAGGTCCAGGGTTTGAGTCCGATCTGTGATGGTTACCTGCATGTCTTCCCTCCTTTTTCTCTCCCCTTTCATAAGGAAAAGGGGACTGACTACCCAGGGCCCTCATGGGAGGACGGCCCAAAAAGATGCTATAATGAATATCTGTGGATGCGGGGAGGGGCCCATAGAAAATGCCTTTCTACAGGGCCCAGGGTTTTGTGCTACGCCCCTGTTGATATCAATGTACTTTTATGTTTTGATGTATTCACACAACAGGTTCTCACACCCATCTCATAAAATATGGACGCTTGGTCAGGTGCCTTTGTTGTTCTTATTGACGCTAAAAGTCTCCTTTAGCGCTATAAGTAAACGCGCTTGGTCGGACTATTGCCGTCCCTTTAGCGCTATAAGTAAACGCGCTTGGTCGGGACTATTGCCGTCCCTTTTGACGCAGTTATGTTAGGGAAAAGGTCGTGGGTGGGCGTACAGTTCCGTGACACGCGGGAAGAACAGCTCCGTTAAAGAAAAAAAACGACTAAAGCAAGCGTGACGCAAAGCCCGGTCTCCTGGGTGGAAGTCCTATGTTTGACCCATCCACCACCCCAACCCGTTCTCATTCTGAACTCGTAAAATAAGGACGTTTGGACAGTGGCTGTCAGCATCTGATGTGACGAAAAAGGCGTCTTTCAGCGTGTTTGTGTAACGCACCGGGGAGAGCAGCAGTTAGAGAGGATTTAGAGAGTAGTATGTAAGGAGGTTGGTTGGGGGGGTGGATGGGTCAAACACAGGACTTTCACCAGGAGAGCAGGGTTCACGTCCCGCTTGTCACGCTTGCTATAGTCGCTTTTTTCTTTCCTCCCACGTGTCACAGAACCGTACGCCCACCCACGACCTTTTCCTTAACATAACTGCGTCAAAAGGGACGGCAATAGTCCCGACCAAGACGTTTACTTAAAGCGCTAAAGGAGACTTTTAGCGTCAATAAGAACGACAAACGCACCTGACCAAGCGTCCATATTTTACGTGATGGGTGTGAGAACGCATTGCCACCCCAACCAACCTCCTAACGTGGAAATTTGCCCTTACATACTCCTCCTAATTCTATCTAACTGCTGCTCTCCCCGGTGCGTTACACAAACACGCTGAAAGACACCTTTTTCATCGCATCAGACGCTGACAGCCACTGTCCAAAACGTCCTTATTTTACGAGTTTGAGAACGGGTTGATTCACAATATACGCTGCAGCTGGGTTAAGGCGGAAGGATTGTATCAATACTGTTAGACCCAATCAATATCCTTCTCTTTCATACCGATTCCTAAGTTTCTCAAGATAATTAGATAATGTCGGTCTTTGTTCCAAATGGTCAAGAGGGCATGCCCTGCTTTTGTCACACGGCAGGAAGAAACCTTTTGTCTATCCGTCTTGGAGTCGACCCCTGCTGTCGTGCCGACTAGATTAGAACAGAAGAATGTTAATTCCTGTAGCTTGAAAAGAAGTTACATCCTCATGCGAAAATCTTTTATCTATGACCGAGAGTAACCTAAGAATTCAGAAGCACGCCCTCCTTATATGGGCGACGAAGAAAACAAATGACATACGCCCAACATGCCACCGTGTCATCGAAGGACCAATGGGAATGGTTTTAATCCACGTGGGGGAAAAGGAACTGCCCACATGTCCAGGAGAATATAGTTAACAAGCAGAGGGTCGGAGAGGGACTGTAAAATGTGAATCGACAAGGGAGAAGCATCTTTTCAGTCCGCTGCAGCGTTAAAACTTGTTTTTGTCATGCCATTTTCTTATTAAATCTTTTTGTTAAATCTTAATTGGACCCAGCCTCTCCTTTCTCAAAAAACTTGAGACAATGCAACAATATCTCAGCTGTCCTATACTTTAAAGGCGGAAATGCTAAAAAAAATATATGTTTACGTCACCCTGCAGAAGGCCATTTTGTGCCCTTTGTGCCTCAAACCGACCTCCAGTTTCCAGAGCCAATTGTTTAGGAGAAATCAACGCCAGTTTCCAAATTGCACCTATGAGCGTTCAGGCGAGGGCAGGGCGACTGGGCAGAAGGGAAAGACTTAAAATCACAAAGTTGTGGTTATAAAAACATGATCACCCACCATTAAAATTACACAAATGTTCTTAAAGTCTCATAGAATATTTATGAGTTTCTGCTTTCAAATATTTTGACTTCTTGAAGGGATACACACATTAAACCAGAGGCACTTTGTCTGACGTGAATGTGGCTGGAAATTCCCAGCCGTCCGGATTACCGTGAGCTCTCACGAAATCCGGACACTGTGTCTACCTACTGGGTCAGCCCTATGTTCCCACATTTCTAGGACATTTTCAAAATTAGGTCTTGTGTTCCTACATTTCCCTTCAATTTAAGCCCTATCCTACCACAACATTTTTTAGGGTTAGGGTCCCCCTATACAATCTGATACAAATTTATGAAAAAGGAAATGTGGGAACATAGGGCCTAATGTTGGAAAGAAATCTTAGAAATGTAGGAACATAGGGCTGTGGGAAGATAGGCACGCTCCCATGTCTACTGACCCAAAATGTATCAATCAAACTTTAATATGTGTGTAAGACCTGCACCCAGAGACAGATAAACTAACCAGGCTCGTCTTTCCACACATTGATATCTAATGGGACTTTTTTACTGTGCTGTGTGTAGGAAGTGTCCGGAATACAGCGAGTGTGCGTTAGGTATGACAGAAAATACAATAAAGCGAAATAGGCCTGCCATAACCATGACCACCATCTTTCTGTAAGCAGGCTTTAGAAACGCAGTGTTCATCGTCATGCTTTTGTCCTTGAAAGATATTTCTAAAAGCTTCAGATATTGTGAAAAATAAAATGGAGATCACGTTTCTTCTGGAGTCATCGCCTGTCATTCACTCTGTAAGCCAGGACGAGCTCAGCCCCATCTTTGCTCCCTCACTGCTTTCCCCACTTTTTTGAGCAGCAGTGGAAGTTGCAGCTGAGGACTGCCAGTGTGTGTGTGTGTGTGTGTGTGTGTGTTATGTAACTTCCTCATTGCATTGTCTCTCCTGCTTCCAGCGCTTTCCGAGCCGAGCACGGGTTGTAGGAGTCAGGAGGGCTGCAGAAAGAAGCTCACACTAATCACCTCACCCTCACAAATCCCAGGAAAAAAGGCTCGACAGCCTCGTGTTCGACCACTGCAGCCGGTACTAAGCTTCAGCTATCTGTTTCCAGCCGAGCTACGGTGTCACATATTAATATTTCATGTTTTAATAGCACTTATCAAGGTTGATGGGTTTGTGTGGTAGCAGCAGCGTAATTAGTTGTGCCACAAAAAACTCCTCAGTAATACTTCTGGTGGGTCACGCAAAGCATTACACGCGCTCCCCACGCCTCGGATTAAATGCATTTATGAGGGTAAAAATAGAAACACGATAATGCATCACATGTCAATACTGTACTTCTTAGTTGTGTTTATTTATGTGACCACATTGAGTTTATGTAGAGCGGTTCGGATTAGTCACAGACATTTTTTGCCATCTCGTTGAGCACTCAGCAAAATGAGATGTCAATCAATCTGACAGCTGTGACGGGATAGTTCTGTCAGCAGGCAAAGTTTTTTAATCTCTTCCCAGTTTTGAGGACACAGCTTAAAAGTTTGGGCTCAAATCTTGCAACCATGCCAACATGAGGCGTTCAGAAACAGACAACGAATGATGGGAATGTCACTTGGAAAGAGAAAACCTCAAAGGCAATTTTAGGCCTTTATTCCTCAGGACAGATGAAGACATGAAAGGGGAGAGAGAGGGATAATGACATGCAGCAAAGGACTGCAGGTCGGAGTCGAACCCGCGGCCGCTGTGTCGAGGAGTAAACCTCTATATGTGTGCACCTGCTCTACCAACTGAGCTAACCCGGCCACTTCGAAGGCAATTTTTAAAGAAACCTAAAGTAAGTTGACTGGTGATGTTCGTAAAGTTAAAAAAATAGGGATACTGCTAGCCTAACTCAATCAAAAAAGACAAAAATATACCTTCCTAACGAGTCCAAAGTTTTCTAATTTACACGTTGACAGACTTTTGTTCTGGGGGTGCAGTTTTGGGCTTATTCGTGCTAAGAATCTGCACCAGTTAGCAGATTGTGGTTTGGGTTACAATCAGATGTCACTTCCCCCTAACCCAAACCATGATATTTTTTCTTAACAACTAAGTAGTCTTGTGCCTAAACATTTGTGGTTTAAATATCAGGTTGTATTTCCTGCCACGGCTAGGGGCGCTACGTTATGACATGCTCCTGGGGGTCGCATAGGCGCCGAAACCGTGGGTGCCCCGTAGCTCGAGCACCTACGGAAAATACTGAGCACCCACGTGTGCCAGACTGCCAGTAGGCTACATTCATTTAAAATCAAACATTGCAATTGGTGCTGAGTGGAGCGTCTGTCATCGTGGTATTGGTTATGTTGGTGGCATTGATTCTTAATTTCCCACGAAGATGATAGCGGTTACGTGTCAATTAAACTTCTCATCTCCAATCTATATATCTATATTTGTGAAAAGTGGCGCTTCAGTTGAAATATGCCTACTTTACGGCTTTTTAGTGAGTTAATAGGCGTGTGTGCGTGTCGGCCGCTGTCAGTTTCCTAAGGTTCTGAAATGCAAAACATTTTGACTACTTTTTTTTTAAAGGGCGTGCGCCCGTGAGCACCCATGGAGAAAACATAAATCGCCGCCTATGGTGGGTCGTATTAGAGGAAAGAAACAAACTACCGATACCGTCGTACGATTTGGAGGACTTGTCGGAAAAGAGAAAGCACTGAGCAGGTGAAGTAAGATGCTGCAGAGGACTGAAGTTATAAAGTTTGGTTTTGTTTACATCTGAAATACACTGCTAGGAACGGACTGTTGGTCCTGGTTAGCGTGATGCACTGAGCTCGTCGACTGTTACAAGAACAGGTAAGTTATTCCCTTTGCCAATCTGACAGTTGATGCCAATTAGTTTAGTTGTTGTTCTGGACTGGAGTCCCCTGGCGAATCACCTCACGTGGACGTTGCCTCTCGGGTTGCACGGCTGTCATGACATGTCTTTATATCCTGAGATGGCTAACGGGAAATATTCCCAAATGTTGGATTTGTATTGCTTAAAAACCTCTGTAATACATCCATAGAACCAATTCAACAGCAAACCTAAAGGACAGTAGAGTTAGTTAGGGCTGTTGGAACGAATTACGAAAGTCGAATATAATTCGAATAGTAAAAAAAATCAATAGGCTACTATTCGAATGCTGTGATTTTTTTTTTTACATAAATAGGTTGGCTAACGTTAGCTAATCTCCCTCTTCTCATGTCACGTCTGATGAACAATAAGTTACGGGAGTGAGAAACACGGCAATGTGAGCTAACGTTATGTACCGAGGAACGCTAGTACAGGGGGAGTGACAGGCTGCGGCTGGAAATCGGAAGAAGGCTCGGAAATAGTTTTAACATGACTTTAACATCATCATCCACCGAGCCAAAATGCTTATGTTATCAATAGTTACCTTGTTCTGGTTTCCTAACTGCGTCGCGAGTTATAGGAGCTTAGCTGGGAGCTTCATGGAGAAAGCTAAAGTGTATAATAGCTGCCCTACAGCTGTCAGAGTTAGCTTTGACTTCATATATTACCTTCTAACAGCTGTCTTCTCAGTAACGAGACAATCTGCAAGAAACAGGTTGCTTATAAATTAGGGTGACCAGATGTCCCCGGTTTCCGGGGACAGTCCCCAGTTTCGGTGACCTGTCCCCGGCTGGAGCTGTCCCCGGAAATGACCCCGGTTTTCACTGTGACTGACAGACCCGAAATTGGAATAAAAGAAAGAAAACATTGACCAAATGTATAGTCGCGCACCTACACGCGCAGGCTCAAGACAGCCAGAGCAAGATTCACAGATTCGAACTTCCGGGATCAATTACTCTGCAGCATCTTTCCTACCGTAATAAGGTAAACAACGAGCTACAAACTAATTTTCATCCAAATGAGCCGTCCTCCAACCTGGAGAAATAACATTGGTCTCTACGAGCAGCCGGCGGTGAGACAGTAGTAAGACGAGTGCTTAGGGACCGTCTACAAACTACAACACCGAAAAGAGATACAACAAAAATATTTATTAATTTAATGGTTAAATAAGGTAGTGTCTCCAAACTTACCTCAATTATAACTTGTCTCCTGCTAGTTGTACTACAGCACTTACTTTTCAAAAATAGGCATATGCCTAATTTTGGGGAATACTTTTAGCCAAAAAAATGTTATATGTCAAAACTACTCCACACATAGAAGCCCCCCTGCTGGTTGTACTACAGCACTTACCTTTCAAAAAATAAGCATCTTCATAATTTTGGACAATATTTTTTTGCCAAAAACATTTAATATTTGAATAATTGTGTCTCTAAACTTCCCTCACATATAATTAGTCTTCTGCTGGTTATACTACATCACTTACTTTTCAAAAATAGGTATATATGCATAATTTGCGGGAGTATTTTTTGTCATAATTTTTTTTATATATATGTCATAATTACAAAGAGGCATGTCTCCAAAACTACTCCACACATAGAACACCTCCTGCTTGTTGTCTGAATTTATTTTCAAAGTGCACAAGATTGAGGCATTTAAATGTTAAAATAGACAAAATTTTCTTACAGGGGAGCATGCCCATGGACCCCCCTAGGGGGGCTTGTGCCCCAGTGCAGCTCTAGGTCTAGTGACGTCCCTGGGGTAGTGTCCCCGTTTTAAGTTTACACACATAAAAACATTACCTGTTTTGGAGGTATTTATGCTTCTGAGTTGAAAATGTCCCCGGATTTTGTCTCAGAAATCTGGTCACCTTATTATAAATCACTAAAATAGTAGTGACAGCACCGTTTGGTTAAGTTATCAATGCCGTTAGCATCGTGGCTAACACTGTTGTTACATAGTTTATGACAAATCGTTTCGGCTAAGCTTTTCTAACATGATGTCATTAGCCTAACTAGCCCAAGTTAGCCTTTGCAACAGAGCTGCCTTAATACACTTGTTAGATAATGTTTCATTACAGAGTTCTCTGTTGATTTGTGTTTGTCGCTGTGTGTGTGGTGGAATATAATGTAAACAGAGAGCAGCGGGCCAGAAATGCAATACGCCATGACGTAGGTCCCCTTCAAGGCCAGGCTGATGTTGAAAGTCCCTCTAGTGGACAGAACGTGTAACAACAACCACATGCTTAAAGTGGCATTGACAATGCACAAGCATGAGTAGTGTAGTACATATATTTCAGCATCAAATATTTGAATATTATTTGAATATTTAAAAAAATAACAAATGAACTTTGGATGGTATTATAGAGGAAGACTGACAGCTAGAGTTAGTGGAAGTTGCTGGTTCTAAGTAAAGTCATTGTAAAGAAATATTTAGTCTATATGTTTATTTCTACCTTAAAGGGTAACTTCGGTTTTACAACCTGGACCCTATATTCCCAAGTTTTTTGTCTGATTTATGGGACCAGTAATCCTTGACATTGGTTGAGTATTAAGCAAGAATGCTGCAGTTGGCAGGAGCGAAACAAGCAGCAATGTAACGTCAATAGGCAATTGCTCACCTTCAATTTACATCTAAAAGATTATTATTATAAGTGTGGGGCAACATTATGGAAAGGGTTCCCTACAGAGATAGACCTTTTAGTTAAAGAGTAAGATCCTTTTTGTTTAACATGAAACATCCCTGAAATCTCCATCACCAAACTACACCAGAGTCCATATAAATAATCAGTACTTTTATCATCGTAAAACACACTTCATTCAAAGTGGACAGAAACAAAATAAAACTATAAAAAGCGGTCTTGGTTCATCTTTCCACTGTTCCAACAATCACCACTCTGGTTTGGTTGAAATAAACCCTTAATTCACCCATTTACATGTGTAAATATGCTGGCTCTATACCCGCTAAAAGTACTGATTATTTACATGGAGTCTGGTGTAGTTTGGTGATGGTGATTTCAGGGCTGTTTCATGTTAAACTAAAAGGATCTTACTCTTTAACTAAAAGGTATATCTCTGTAGGGATCCTTTCCATAATGTTGTCAGACACTTATATGTCAGAATAATAATCTGAGTCTTTCAGTGGCAAAAACAGAACTTTTAGTGGACAAAATCTATGATGCCCTATAGGGTTACATTGCAGCCTGGTTGGCGGCTGTCGATACAGCGTTCAGCGAAAATTCTAGGGATAAATTACACTCTTTAAATGACTAATAAAAGTAGAAAATAGTAGAAAATCTAAAGCTTGTTTCATGTATCTGTGGATGATACTGGTCCTTGGCAGTGTGGGTCGAGCTGCAGCAGACGGCTTTCCCTAATTGGGATCTGCGGAGCGGCCGCCAGTTCACCAGATTACACAGCAGCAGCTTCGGCTTTGACAGAATTTATTCATGACTGTTGGACGGCGTCCCAGAGCTTGTGGATAGTCCCGATATATCCGGCTAATTGATGCGTCCAGCAGATAGCGAGGGTTGTGAAGCAGTTTAGTCTGATAAAACCAAACAGCTGGGAATAGGTGGGCATGTGATCGCATTGTAGATGTTGCAATACATGGCCAAAAGCATGTGGACAAATGATTTCCTTTCAATGGAACAAAGAGCATGTTCAGACCCGAAATAGCCCAGATTCCCTGCAGGGTTGTGCGGTGTATGGGAGTATCACTCAAATGGCCCATTTGTATGGCGTCCTGTTGTGTTCTTTAACCCCCCAATGTAGAACAAGTAGACTTTATATTTAACAGTTACTGTTTTCCATTACATCGTTTATAGATCTCGACATTTCCAACTGCACTGGAAGGCAGCTCCATTTCCCGGAGAAAGAGAGAAAGGAAAGACACGGAGGGACCGAAGAAACAGTCAGCTGTTCCACAAACTCCCAGGCAGTTCGGTGCTTGTGTTTGGTGTTTTAAAACTTTCTCGTGGCAGAGATAGAGGCAGTGATGTTTCCTGTTTCCTCTACGGGACTCTCACACCGCCTGAAAACACACCGACAAGTGTAATCCACACGCACACATGATTGGCTACCACAGCGTGACGAATCATGTTGTGTTTCTCGAAATATCCCTTTAAGCTCAACCGTAACACATGTGTTATGTCTGCAAGTCTTACAACAACTTTGAAGATGACGAGAAGTCAGTAACATTTTGAAGATGTACTCCATGACAGCTGACTCCATCTACTGATGATGATGATCATGTGTATTGATCAAAAGGTCAAGAATAGCAACTTAATTCAATTTGTAAAGTGATTGTTTTCTCAGCACGGCTCTACTCAATCAGACATTTTCTAGATTTCGCTTCTTTACTTAGGCACTGAACAAGTTTGAAATAAATCCGACGGTATTATAGGTCTTGGCTTTGATCCGTTTGACCTGTTGCCCTCAGGGAGGCGCTACAGCTGCATCAGGACAAGGACTAACAGATACAAGAACAGTTTTTTTTCCCAAAAGCCATAACCACTTTGAACCCACACATGCACTGACTTCACAGTCTAACCCCCCAACCCCAGACTTTCTTCTACCCACCTACAGTGCAATGCTTAATATTTTATACTATTGATAATATTGATAATACTGTGCAATTCCATTACTGTGCAATATATGTATACTGTGCAATACCATTACTCTCATTGTCCAATATCTATTACTCATTGAATATGATCACCACTATTGGGCAATATTCAAATAATGTGCAATAACCCACACTGCATATCACACTGTATATAAAACCATTTATTATTTTTTTTATATACGTATATAGCGTCTCAGAACTGTACACCTTACCCCCCTTTTTTTTGCACTACTTATTTTATTCCATGTTATATTTATTTTACGTACATGTTGGCACTGGAAATGGAGTTGCTTTTAATCTCATTGTACATGTGTATGACAATGAAAGTCTGTTTCGTGAAACCCTTTTGTTAGCTGGCGTCTTTTCCAGTCGATGGATATCAGTTTCTCTGTGCAAGAAAACCAAAGTTTAAGGCATTATTAGAGCTTAAAAATGATAGATTTGATTAAAGTTATATGTTCTTAAGTTAAATATCTTGAATTCAATTCATGAAAAGGGGAAATACCAAGAAAAAGCTTTGCCTAAGCTATAAATAAACGTGCTAGAAAGATTTGTACATTTGTACAAAGGTCTGCAACATTATGAGAAGTGTAGTTAATGTAGTCCCAATTCACATGAGCCCTTCGTTTCATTTCACGTCATATTTGTGGATTGTAAATGTGAACATTTGGCTTTGTTGACTCTCATATTGCCCTCAGCCACTATTAGCATACATACACTCTCACATCTGTCACTCTTTCAGGAATGAAAAATACAATACAAGGTACAAAAAAAGGAAATTGGTGCATCTTATCTCTGCTGTCAGATATTATAACCCTTAATTCACCCATTTACATGTGGAAATATCCTGGCTCTATACACGCTAAAAGTACTGATTATTTACATGGAGTCTGGTGGAAATATGCTGGCTCTATACACGCTAAAAGTACTGATTATTTACATGGAGTCTGGTGGAAATATGCTGGCTCTATACATGCTAAAAGTCCTGATTATTTACATGGAGTCTGGTGTAGTTTGGTGATGGGGATTTCGGGGCTGTTTCATGTTAAACTAAAAGGATCTTACTCTGTAACTAAAAGGTCTATCTCTGTAGGGATCCTTTCATAATGTTGTCAGACACTTAGAATAATAATCTGAGTCTGTCAGCGGCAGCTCACTGTGATGGGGTTTTCTTTTTAGCAGATTGTAGAAGAAAATGAATTACGTAACAGTTTTATCCTCATATCCTCTTTCCAGTTCCTATTATTTGCTCTGATCAACACATTTTTTGTGTCTCCTGAATGAATTAAGTCTGTCTGCCTTTTGTCTAGCTTAGTGTGAATTAAAACAAAGCATTTTACGTTGGTCACTGTGAATGAGACCTTTTGTTTAGCGTTTGCTCCAGCGAAGATTCACACCTCATTTAAACAAAGGACTTTTTTTTACAATAGTTTGAGCAGACGGTATTGGGTCTTTGCCAAGGTTCTTCAACGTTTTTTTAAGCCAAGGACCCCTAACTGAGAGAGAGACGGAGCAGGGACCCCCTACAGCATATTGTATAATGTGTGGATGCCCTAAAGCCTTTATACATACCTTTTCAGTGCATAGAATACTAAGCTATTATATAATAATCAGTACTTTTAGCGTGTATAGAGCCAGCATATTTCCACCAGACTCCATGTAAATAATCAGTACTTTTAGCGTGTATAGAGCCAGCATTTGTTGGCATGATTTTATCAATTATGTTATAATGTTAAAAACACAGTAAATCCTTAGTATGAACTGCATCTGTGATAATATGTTGGATTAATGTTAAGACATTTTAATTTTTGAAAAAACGTTCAAAAAATTTACAATAATTTGGCGGCCCCCCTGCAGTAACTCTGAGGACCCCTCCAGGGCCCCCGGACCCCCTGTTGAAGATCTCTGGTCTATGCAAATGCTCGATGGTGTTTTAAGCGCTGCTTCCGTTGACTTCAAGGCACCTAATCCTAATCTTAACCCTAACCATAGCCATAACCATTGCCTTATCCTAGTGCCTTCCAGGCAGTGCTGTCTGGAAGGAGACGATGGGGGCTTAAAACACAGATAAACCTATGCAAACCTACTCAGATAGTCTTGTGAGTTAAAGGTGCACTATGAGTTCCTGCATGGTCACTTCTGTTGACGTTCCAAGTAAATTCCAAACAAAACAGAGCAAGCTCACCCCTCCCCCCATGTTTACGTAACTGTCATGACTAACCAGCCCAGTCTCACGGCAGTTTGTGAAATGGTCACGTTATTTAATCTATTGATACGTGTTCACAGGGACATTTTTCTCCTTTTTTTCGTGGTGGCAAGCACGAAAATGTGAAGTAATGTATTTCAATGGGAAGCATATTTCGTGGTCACAGCACAAAAAATGGTAGGGAGTAGTATAAAAAGCCGAAAAGTCCTGTTATTGTGGCGCGTCCCCAGCGGCCGTCCCGTGCGGCCGTCCCGTGTGGCCGTCCCGTGCGGCCGTCTCCCGGCATATGGGGCGTCCTTTTTGGCCGTCTCCCGGCGTGTGAGGCGCCCTTTCCCCGTAGGGTATTTCATGCTGGCCACCACAAAAAAAATGAGAAAAACGTCCCCGTGAACACGTATCAATAGATTAAAAATAACGTGACATTTACACGAACTGCCGTGAGACCGGGTTGGACTAACTGACTGTCACTAACCCCCACCCGCTCCCCCAACCATCTTGTCGGTGATTGGCTGGAGTGGTTTGTTGTATTTTGGTGCCCAGCCTGTGCCCCTAGTGTTTGTTTGACGTTTACGACCCCTGTGTTGTCTCCCGAGACCGGGCTTTTTCACGGTGTGTTCAGGGGGCAAGCAGCTAGCGGATCAAGGAGAGATGCCTACGATTTGAGACAAAAATGAAATCGTGCTGAAACCATGCAGAAACTCATAGTGCACCTTTAATGTCTTCTCAGCCTTTGTTATTCGGTTGCTTTTATGTAACCTTGAATAAAACCCTGGCCAGAGACTCAGTCGGGTCAAAGAGAATTCTACAGCTTCTTGACAACTTCTGTCTCCACTGCAAAATTCAATCCTCAACACATGCACGATGCTTCGGCATCGACACAAACGAGAGGAGATGGTGATGGAGGCTATAATTACCGAGTGAAATCAGATGAGAGTAATAAAAGATGCAGGCTAACATGTACATTGGCTTCTGGTTGACTGTGTCCAGATGCTGCACTGCTGGCGGTGTGTCAGCGTAGGTGAGGCCACCTTGGATCTGCAGGACAGATTTTTGTCCTGCAGCTCTCTGCTCACTGGCACAATAAGCTCAACACAGCAGAGATGACCCTAAATGACTGTTTTCTTCATGCAAATAGCAACTCTTGTCATGGTTATGAAGTGCACATACTGTAGCGAGTGAGGAAAAAAACAAAAAAACAATGAATAAACAAAAGGTTACGTAATCTAACCGGATTCGGGCAGCGAGGAGACCTGGATCGCTCACCGAAATCAACAGAAGAGCCTCTGAAATGATTAAATGCAGGAGAGCTGAGGGATGATGAGATCAGCAACAGTCGAGGAAAGATGATTTGGTACAAAAAAAATGCAGTTTCTCATTTTTAGATGCCTGACTTTTGAACAGGAACGGTTCTTCCCCATCCCTCAAGAACAACAAAATATTCACATGAAAGAGGTCACTGTATGGCTAAAAATACATGTGCCCCCCCTCCCCCCTCCCGTCCACATCAGTGATCATGTTTTGGGGCTGTATTCATGGGCTGACCTTTTTCAGAAAATGTGCAAACCTTTCATTTCTGTGCCTATTTGTCTCTTGGGTAAATGAGAACAAATTGCACGAACCCAAGCTGTGTCAAGACCGTGGGAATTTTGAAAGACAACATCCCAGCCCAATCAAGTTCAGGCAGAGAATCCAAGCTCTAGCTCAAGTATCTTTATCTTTTAAAAACCCAGAAAGTTAATGTAACTCAAGGTGTCCATGTTCGCTGGTATTGGTCATATCCGGACACTTCTAGTCTGACTCAGTTTCCTGTCTTTTCGTGGTGCTTTTCCTTTGGCAATCACCCCCAAAAGTGCAAATATAATTTATTTATACACATCTAAGAATCTACGTGGGAATTTTAATACCTGTACATGGGCATTTACATGTCTAATTAGTATACAAAAGTGACTTTGGTGAGAGAAAGCATTCAGAACGCTTGGGCGGCGCTCAGGTGGCGATTTAACTTTACATTCAAAGTGGAAATTAAGAAGCTTTTACTGCATCATTTGGAGTCGTTGAAGCATGCCGTTTTATTGTGGAGAACAAAAGGGGAGCGTGCCTATGTTCCTACAGTCCTATGTTCCCACAGCCCTATGTTCCCACAGCCCTATGTTCCCACAGCCCTATGTTCCCACAGCCCTATGTTCCCACAGCCCTATGTTCCCAAGCCCTAGCACAGCCCTATGTTCCCAGCCCTAGTCCCAGCCCAGTCCCAAGCCCTATGTTCCCACAGCCCTATGTTCCTACAGCCCTATGTTCCCACAGCCCTATGTTCCTACAGCCCTATGTTCCCACAGCTCTATGTTCCCACATTTCTAAGATTTCTTTCAAAATTAGGCCCTATGTTCCAACATTTGCTTTTTCATAAAGTTGTATCAGATTGTATCCCCCTAACCCCTAACCCTAACCCTAAAAAATGTAGTCGGAGGATAGGGCTTAAATTGAAGGAAATGTAGGAACTAAAAACTTAAAATGTCCTAGAAATATGGGAACATAAGGCTGTGGGAATATGGGGCCTAATTTTCAGTGAAAAGAAAACTCTTAGAAATGTGGGAACATAGGGCTGTGGGACGATTGGATTGACCCCAACAGGGGAACGATCCCGGATGTGTTGACAGCATTGATGTTAATATGGGAGACTGGTTAATACAGTTAACACCCTGAAAAACTAGCAGCGCCCAGTGATTTTTTTACAGCAGGGAGATAGGGGTGAGGGAGTATGGC
This sequence comes from Sander lucioperca, assembly GCF_008315115.2. Taxonomy (NCBI): domain Eukaryota; kingdom Metazoa; phylum Chordata; class Actinopteri; order Perciformes; family Percidae; genus Sander; species Sander lucioperca. Next base: position 22,287,286 of record NC_050192.1, on the reverse strand, counting down.
CAAGGGTAGCGTGCACGGCTAAATCAATGGTGGTAGCTTCCTTTTGTCGACTCTTGTCAAAACAAAGCTGAAGTAAATGGTAAGAATAATGTTGAGAAAACATTACAAGATAATTTATATTCCTATTTAAACAGATATTCTGATTAGGGCTGGGTAGGGAGACTCGGTACTAATATGCAACCTGTTCTCACTCCCAACTTGTAAAATACTGACGCTTGGTCAGTGGCTCTCAGCGCCAGAAACCAACGCAAAAATCCCCTTTTAGCGTCTGTATGGAACTCACCGGGCAGAGCAGCAAGTTTTTATATCAGAAATATGGGTTTCTTTGAACCAAAATGCCCAAAAATAACATGGATGCATGGATGTACGTTGGATGGAACCCATACAATGATCTTTGCATGTAAAATTAATGGTTACTTTTATTGTATTTTGGGTGGTTTATTCAATTTTATAAACACGTTTAAATAGTTTTAAAACAGTATTCTGACTAAACTTTGACATAAACTAGTCTGTGATTCACTCAACATCCTCTGATCTTTACTATTAGTCAAAATAGTTAATAATTTCTGCTTTTTTTAAATCAAAAGTTAGGTATAATGTATAAATTAGGTTTATTGACCAGAACGTCAAAAGTGACGCCGAGAGTCCCGACCAAAGGCATTTAGATATGACGCTAAAGGAGACTTTTAGCGTCAATAACAACGCCAAAGGCACCTGACCAAGCGTCTGTATTTAACGCGATGGGAGTGAGAATGTGTTGCAATATGGCACCGGACCGGTATCTACCTGTCTGAAAGGCAACGTGGATTTCGGGTCCTCATTTCGCTGCCACCTAAATGTCTGTGCTGCTCTCTGATGCTCCGAAACAGACATAAGAGGCAACAGAAGCATTGCTGCATGTGACACTACACTTGACAGCAGGTAACGTTAGCCTACCGTTAGCTAGTAGCTGGCTTGAACACAGTTAAAATGCTGACAGCTGAACGGTGGAAAGTGTGACTGTATTTCACTGGAAAGGATTCCAACACCGGGACGTCCAACATTGTGCAGCTAAAGACACTCAACTAGCTGGCCACAAACTATAACCACTGCCTGCCGTTGTCGAAAATGCCAACACAGACGGGACTTAATGGTGCGTTTACTTGAAACTGGTATTCAACTCTGATATTAGCCGGCTGGGGTTAGAATGAAAGTTTTCTTCATGGTGGTAGTGAGAAGTTGATCCTAAATCAAAACATGTAAACATTAAGGCCGTTCCTACACAGTTCTTCAACCATATATTTTTTATATATAGCTGCATACTTCTGCGACATTATAAAAAAAACTAAAACTAAATATCATCGATGTCGGGCAGAAACCTTGTATGTCCAAATTTCATCATTTTAACCCTTGTGTTGGCTTCTGGTCCACCATGCACTTGTCCTTCTGGGTCAAAATTAACAATTTTTTTGACCGTTATTTTTTTTTGGGGATATTTTTGACAAATTTTCTAACGTTGTTGTCACTTTTTTCGTCACTTTTTTCAATGTTTTTGTCACTTTTTTCCACATTTGATGCTATTTTTCACTAACACCAATAGTTTTACACCTATTTTTGGAATTCATGGTCAATAAATCTCATTTAAAGGAGATTATACCTAATTTTGAAATGATGAAATATTTTTAATATTAGAGGAACGTAATGTATGTTGGTGGAGAATCACAGACATGTGGATGTCAAAGTTTAGTCAGGTTTTGAAACCATTTCAATTTTTTCAAATGCTATAAAATTGAATACCCACAATTTAATGAAAGTAGTAATCGAGTACATGCAATTGTACTTAATTTTTTGAGTAATTTGGTTAAAAAGAAACACATATTTCTGATATAGAAGTTCTGAGAACGGGTCAAATTTGACCTGAGGACAACAGGAGGGTTAATTTATTTTCATGACTCAATGCTATTGGTCCCCCTTTACATCTGTCTGTGGGTCTTTCTACAAATATTTAACCCTTGTGTTGTCTTCCCGTCGACCATGCAACATTTTTTTTTTTTCTGGGTCAAAATTTCAAAGTTGAAACTTTTTTTTCAACAGTTTGGTCGTCTTTTTCCCCTATTTTTGTGTCACTTTTTTCAACGTTTTTGTCACTTTTACCGATGTTTTTGAAGCTTTTCCTGACGTTTTTGTCACTTTTTCCGATGTTTTTGCTGATTTATTTCCCCACGTTTTTTAAAAATTTTACAAATTTTTCTCTTCACTTTTTTCAACATTTTGGTCGTCTTTTTCGACACTTTTGTCGCTTTTTCCCCTATTTTTTTTGTCACTTTTATCCAAGATTTTTTGTCACTTTTTCCGATGTTTTTGCTGATTTATTTCCCCACGTTTTTGAAGCTTTTTCCGAAATTTTTGTCACTTTTTTCAACGTTCTTTTATCATTTTTTTTTGTATACTTCTGATATAGAAACTTTTGGAAAATGGGTCAAATTTTACCCGAGGACAACAGGAGGGTGAAAGAGTGGTGAGGCAATTTCATCTGACTTTTTCAAAGGTAAATAGCTCAATATAATGTTTTCAAATTAGACGGTTTTTTTGAATTTCCTGAAAAGTTGGAACAGTTTTGGACAGACAAGGTTTTTGCCCAACAGCGACTGGATAGACGATATATAAAAACTAAAATTAAACCTTTCTGGAAAACTGAAACTAAAACTTGCAGAACAAACTCTGGAAACAAAAAATAAATAAATAAAAAAAAAATAAAAAAATTGTAAACTATTATCCCCTTGAAATATCGATCAATGTATTGTTTAAACGCTCAAATATCAGCATCAGAATTGGAAAATAATATTGGCACTTGAACACGAGAATTGAATTTTGACACTGATGTTACTCCATACATGAGGAGCTTGTTCTTTCCATATTAACCTGTTTCCTGTATCTGCACAAAGCTGATGATTACTGTGGATTCCCATCAAGTAAAATCACATTTAAAACCCAATAAATAAGCACTTATACTCTTTGTAACTCACCTGGTATCCGTGTTACTTGATGTCTCCAGATGGTCTTTGCTCTGTCCTCGTTTCTTGGCTGTCATTCCCTCAGTTTACTCCCACATAATGTCCTTTTTATTTAAGAATTCAAAAAAGTTCTTTAGTTTAAAATGATCACAGACAAGGCTAAAAATCTTCTCTTTAGGTCTTCTGAAAAAAAAAAGGAAAAATATCTCACTTCTTTGACAAAACCTGAGGAAAACAGGTGTCTGGGCATCTCAAAAATATACTTCTCGAAATCTACAATAACACCATGATCCAATTCATAAATAGTAGGCTTATGGGATATATTTATGTACACGACTGCTGCAACTTTTCAGCGTAAACATAATGACTAAATGTAGGGTAGGTACGAAAAATAAAATTTGGCTTTTTTTTTTTTCTTTTGTTGCACGACTGAACACGGACGGCTTCCTACGTTATGTACAAAGAGTCTCGTTGGTCCTGTAAATCCTCTGATGTCAAGTAATTATTCCAAGTCCTGCTCGTGTTTGATTATCTGCAGCACAGGCAAGACATGTCCCACTTTTATTCATGCACAAGTTTCATTTAATGTTCCTACTTTAAAGGGCCACTGAGTTGCATCACTGTGGCTTTTTGTTCAGACCTCCACTAACGGATGTGCTTAAACAGATGAGCGGGATTAAAAATGTGCTTTTTATAACTCAACCCCGTCGCTCTTTTAAAACTTTTCAGGATTGCAAATGTGTTGATCCTCCAACTGCTATGTGCAAAGACTTAAGAACCCATTAATGGGGGTTTATTCTAAATAACTATGGGCTTAAAAAGTTTATTATTTTTTTAAAGTCAGGGTCTGGAAGGACTACAGGTCTGTCTCCCGCGTGTCCAAGCAGAAAGCGTAAAGGGATCTCTTGAAGTCCATGCTGCTGTTCGCTTTGATATTCGCCTTCTCCGCCGACACGTTCGCGTCGCTGTTCTCCACGTCCTGCGACTTCGCCGACGACTTACTCCCTTTGCGCTTCAGTTCGGGGCTCGCTCGGCCGCTGTTGGGCTCGTCCTTCAGCGAGGACTGATCCTGGTCCGTCTCTCTGTGATAGAAGTAGTTGAAGTTGGACACGATGACCGGCACGGGCAGCGCGATGGTGAGCACGCCGGCGATGGCGCACAGCGAGCCTACGATCTTCCCCCCGACCGTGATCGGCCTCATGTCCCCGTAGCCGACGGTCGTCATCGTGACCACGGCCCACCAGAAGGCGTCCGGGATGCTGGAGAAGTGAGACTCCGGCTCGTCCGCCTCTGCGAAGAACACGGCACTGGAGAACAGGATGACTCCGATGAAGAGGAAGAAGATGAGCAGGCCGAGCTCCCGCATGCTGGCTTTGAGAGTCTGCCCCAGAATCTGCAGCCCCTTGGAGTGTCGGGAGAGTTTGAAGATTCGGAAGACCCGGACGAGGCGGATGACCCTCAGGATGGCGAGCGACATGGCCTGCTGTCCGTTCTGGTGCTCCTGGCCCTGCTGCTCCGCCAGCTCCGTGCCCACTGTGATGAAGTAAGGCATGATGGACATGATGTCGATGATGTTCATGACCGTCTTGGAGAACTCCGACTTGCTCGGGCACGCAAAGAAGCGCACGAACAGCTCGAAAGTGAACCAGATGACGCATGTTGTCTCTATGATGAAGAAGGGGTCCGTGAAGGTAAGAGAGGACCGTGGCGCCGTGCTGTTGTCCAGTCGGCTGGTGACCGGAAGCTCCCTCTCATCCCGAAACTCTGGCAGCGTTTCCAGGCAGAAGGTGATGATGGATATGGTGATAACAATCACAGACACGATGGCGATGCCCCGAGCCGGCATGGAGCTCTCCGGATACTCAAAAATGAGCCAGACCTGCTTCTGAAACTCATTCTGAGGCAGTGGCTTTTCCTCCTCTTTTATAAACCCTTCATCCTCACGGAAACGCTCCATGGCCTCCTCCCCCAGCTGGTAAAACCTAATCTCATCCGCGAACACATCAATGGACACATTGACAGGTCTCCGGATCTTCCCCCCTGACTGATAAAAATACAAAATCCCGTCAAAGCTCGGCCTGTTGCGGTCGAAAAAGTACTCGTTCCGGAGCGGGTCAAAGTATTTAATCCTCTTGGCGGGGTCTCCCAGTAAAGTGTCAGGGAACTGGTTCAGGGTGCCCAGCTGGGTCTCGTACCTTAGCCCGGCGATGTTGATGAGCACCCTCTCGTTGCTCTCCGTGTCCATGTCCAGCATGTCCTCGTCAAACAGATGGGGACTGTGGTCCGCGCGTAAAAGCGCATCCATGGCGTTCTCGCTACAGCTGAAAGTGTTGTTCATGTCGTTGATTTTCCAGGAGCTCTGATGCAGATGATGATGCAGATGATGCTGCTGCTGATGCGGACTCCCTCGGGTGTTCAGCTCTTTACTGTAGTCCTCTCCTCCGAGTCCAGTTTGCACGAAGCCCGGCTGATGATGGGGGACATCCAGCGCGTTTCGGCAGCTCTCCTCGGCATTGTTGCCGCTGCCGCCACCTCCGCTTCCTTTGGCGCCACCGTTCTCAAAGCTCACCAAGGCTATCTCCATCCCGCAGCCATCCGCACTTAATGTGTGAAAAACAAAGGAGACTTGTTGAGCCGCGATGCACACATCCTCTCCGGTGTTTTCAGGGAAGAGCGGAACAGAGATAGATGATGGTGATGGGGACTCGAGGCTGCTCCTCTTCACATGTGTGCTTACGTGTTGCTGCTGCTGCTGCTGCTGCTGTGGATTAAATAGATATTAAAACCACAAGGGATGAGGGGAGAAGAGGAGAGGAGGAGAGCAAAGAGACCCGGATGAGAGAGTAGGCTGTAATGATTATTCCTGACGTCAAAAGTGCTGCTCAGACCGTTTAGCTGCCTCTGAAAATGTCTGTGGATGCGAGACAAGCTGTCATCCTCTTTCTTGCTCTCCCTCCCCCCTCTCTCTCTATCTCTTGCTCTCTCTATCTCTATCTCTCTCTCTCTCTCTCTCTCTCTCTCTCGTTCTGTCTCTCTCACACATGCTCTGTTTATTTCCTGCCTTTATGGCAACAAAGTGTGCGCACTGGTCAGACTTATTTTGGTAAAAAAGAAACAAAGACAAAGAGTGTAAGAATAACCGAATGAAAACTACTCAAAGGGTTAAACACAATTGTTCTGAATTTCATTTTTATAATAATAGGCTTAAATAAACTAAGTTTTTATTATTGTGTGTCATATGTCCAATGTCTCGGCTTTAGAGCTGCAAAGATTAATTGATTAGTTGTCAACTATTAAATCAATCACCAACTATTTTGATAATTGATTGATCGGTTTGAGTCATTTTTATGAAGAAAAAAGTAAAACGTGTGATGTCAGCTTGTTAAATATGAATATGTTCTAGTTTCTTCTCTTCTCTGAGACAGTAAACTGAATATCTTTGAGTTGGGGACAAAACAAGACATTTGAGGACGTTATTTTGGGCTTTTTGGGAAACACTGATCCACATTTTTCACCATTTGACATTTTAGAGACCAAACACCTAATCCATTCATCCAGGAAATAATCCACAATGAGACAAATCGTTAGTTGTAGCTCTACCCAGCTTGTATACGGTTACAGGGCACAACAAATAAAGGAATACTTCAGGATGTGTTCTCATGAGCCATTCATACATATAGATACGTAAAGTTAAGTCATCGCCGCATGACGCTCACTATTTTTAGTAAAATATCATACAAAACCCGTTCATGCGAATGTGTTGGTGTGGTGAATGTTGAAAGTAGAAATGACTGAAATAAACTAAACTAAGAGACGATTTATAGACATTAAAATAAAATAAAGACACTAAATCCTACATTAACTTTTCGTGCATTTGTGTGTTTGAGTCCCGGGAGTACAGCCTGGCCGCACAGAATTCCGTGAAATGATCACGAATTATTAACAGCGCATTACGTGGTGGTGGCACGAAATGTGTGAAAATTTCGTGTGGCCACCACGGAAAACAATGCCAATGTAAAGTCAGTGAGAAGATGACGTAGCATTAAGAGTGACTAAGGTAGTGAGTAGTATGTAAGGCCGAAATTCTGCATAAGGAGGTTGTTTGGGGGGGTGGACGGGTCAAACACAGGACTTTCACCCAGGAGACCAGGGATCATGTCCCGCATGTCAACTTTCCTAAAGTCGCTTTCTTCTTTTCCGTCCCGTTCTTCCTGCGTGTCACTGAACCGTAAGCCCACACACAACCTTTTCCTAAACCCAACCATCCCGTTGTTCCCGCGTGTCACGGAACCGTAAGCTCACCAATGACCTTTTCCTTAACTTAAGGGACCGTGTTCTTGTAACGTAATTCTCAAAAAAACGTGGCGTGTATGTTTACGCTGTGACGTTGCAGACTGCCGTCCGCTGTATACAGCGTAGACATACACGCAGATAGCTTATAATGTTATAACGTACAGATAACACGCCACTTAGCTTAAGAAAGTTGGCGTGTATGTTTACGCGAAGTCATGTTACCACGTTGCATTTTCGTAAGATATCATAGGAACCCGTTCCTGAGAATGCATTGCCTTGCTACACTGTAGTTTAATATATTTATACTGTCTGTCTTCCAGCATTTCATTTAACTTCTCCTGTTTTAATGTTTTTCTTTCTGGATCTTATATAACATCAGAGCCTCTCAGATTCGCTTCAGACATCCTTAATGCACACAAATTAATTTCCTTACAGCCGCAGCACAAAGAGCTGCTTCCACATGATGACATCCGCGGACTCTTTCACGTCTTCTCTTTGTGTCGTCTTTGTGTCCGAGTCCTCTTCTCCTTCGCTGTGTATGGAAGGTCGGGCCCCGGGGCCACACTCTGATGCTGTTTCTCCGGATGTTTTGAAGGAGATGGACGGGTCCTTTCTTTACCTCCACACTCACACAAACTCATGTTTTATCTTTGCAGCCATTCCCTGCTCTCGGCTCCTGCTCACCAACACATTCACTCTCTGAAATCGGGGTCAGCCCTATGTTCCCACATCCCAATGGTCCCACAGCCCTATGTTCCCACATTTCTAAGAATTTTCTTCAAATTAGGCCCTATGTTCCCACATTTCTAAGAATTTTCTTCAAATTAGGCCCTATGTTCCCACATTTCTAAGAATTTTCTTCAAATTAGGCCCTATGTTCCCTCATTTCTATGAATTTTTCTTAAAATTAGGCCCTATGTTCCCACATTTCTAAGATTTTTCTTAAAATTAGGCCCTATGTTCCCACATTTCTAAGAATTTTCTTCAAATTAGGCCCTATGTTCCCTCATTTCTATGAATTTTTCTTAAAATTAGGCCCTATGTTCCCACATTTCTAAGATTTTTCTTAAAATTAGGCCCTATGTTCCCACATTTCTAAGATTTTTCTTAAAATTAGGCCCTATGTTCCCACATTTCTAAGATTTTTCTTAAAATTAGGCCCTATGTTCCCACATTTCTAAGGATTTTTCTTCAAATAGGCCCTATGTTCTCACATTTCTAAGAATTTTTCTTCAAATTAGGCCCTATGTTCTCACATTTCTAAGAATTTTTCTTCAAATTAGGCCCTATGTTCTCACATTTCTAAGAATTTTTCTTAAAATTAGGCCCTATGTTCCCACATTTCTAAGATTTTTCTTAAAATTAGTCCCTATGTTCCCACATTTCTAAGATTTTTTCTTCAAATTAGGCCCTATGTTCCCACATTTCTAAGATTTTTCTTAAAATTAGGCCCTATGTTCCCACATTTCTAAGAATTTTCTTAAAATTAGGCCCTATGTTCCCACATTTCTAAGAATTCTTCTTAAAATTAGGCCCTATGTTCCCACATTTCTAAGAATTTTTCTTCAAATTAGGCCCTATGTTCTCACATTTCTAAGAATTCTTCTTAAAATTAGGCTCTATGTTCCCACATTTCTAAGATTTTTCTTAAAATTAGTCCCTATGTTCCCACATTTCTAAGAATTATTCTTAAAATTAGGCTCTATGTTCCCTCATTTCTAAGAATTCTTCTTAAAATTAGGCCCTATGTTCCCACATTTCTAAGATTTTTCTTAAAATTAGGCCCTATGTTCCCACATTTCTAAGATTTTTCTTAAAATTAGGCCCTATGTTCCCACATTTCTAAGATTTTTTCTTCAAATTAGGCCCTATGTTCCCACATTTCTAAGATTTTTCTTAAAATTAGGCCCTATGTTCCCACATTTCTAAGATTTTCTTAAAATTAGGCCCTATGTTCCCACATTTCTAAGAATTTTCTTAAAATTAGGCCCTATGTTCCCACATTTCTAAGAATTCTTCTTAAAATTAGGCCCTATGTTCTCACATTTCTAAGAATTTTTCTTAAAATTAGGCCCTATGTTCCCACATTTCTAAGATTTTTTCTTAAAATTAGGCCCTATGTTCCCACATTTCTAAGATTTTTTTCTTCAAATTAGGCCCTATGTTCCCACATTTCTAAGATTTTTCTTAAAATTAGGCCCTATGTTCCCACATTTCTAAGAATTTTTCTTAAAATTAGGCCCTATGTTCCCACATTTCTAAGAGTTTTCTTAAAATTAGGCCCTATGTTCCCACATTTCTAAGAATTTTTCTTCAAATTAGGCTCTATGTTCCCTCATTTCTAAGAATTCTTCTTAAAATTAGGCCCTATGTTCCCACATTTCTAAGAATTTTTCTTCAAATTAGTCCCTATGTTCCCACATTTCTAAGAATTTTTCTTAAAATTAGGCTCTATGTTCCCTCATTTCTAAGAATTCTTCTTAAAATTAGGCCCTATGTTCCCACATTTCTAAGATTTTTCTTAAAATTAGGCCCTATGTTCCCACATTTCTAAGATTTTTCTTAAAATTAGGCCCTATGTTCCCACATTTCTAAGATTTTTCTTAAAATTAGGCCCTATGTTCCCACATTTCTAAGAATTTTCTTAAAATTAGGCCCTATGTTCCCACATTTCTAAGAATTCTTCTTAAAATTAGGCCCTATGTTCCCACATTTCTAAGAATTTTTCTTCAAATTAGGCCCTATGTTCTCACATTTCTAAGAATTTTCTTAAAATTAGGCCCTATGTTCCCACATTTCTAAGAATTTTCTTAAAATTAGGCCCTATGTTCCCACATTTCTAAGAATTCTTCTTAAAATTAGGCCCTATGTTCCCACATTTCTAAGAATTCTTCTTAAAATTAGGCCCTATGTTCTCACATTTCTAAGAATTTTTCTTAAAATTAGGCCCTATGTTCCCACATTTCTAAGATTTTTTCTTAAAATTAGGCCCTATGTTCCCACATTTCTAAGATTTTTTTCTTCAAATTAGGCCCTATGTTCCCACATTTCTAAGATTTTTCTTAAAATTAGGCCCTATGTTCTCACATTTCTAAGAATTTTCTTAAAATTAGGCCCTATGTTCCCACATTTCTAAGAGTTTTCTTAAAATTAGGCCCTATGTTCCCACATTTCTAAGAATTTTCTTCAAATTAGGCTCTATGTTTCCTCATTTCTAAGAATTCTTCTTAAAATTAGGCCCTATGTTCCCACATTTCTAAGAATTTTTCTTCAAATTAGGCTCTATGTTCCCACATTTCTAAGAATTTTTCTTCAAATTAGGCTCTATGTTCCCACATTTCTAAGAATTTTTCTTAAAATTAGGCTCTATGTTCCCTCATTTCTAAGAATTCTTCTTAAAATTAGGCCCTATGTTCCCACATTTCTAAGATTTTTCTTAAAATTAGGCCCTATGTTCCCACATTTCTAAGATTTTTCTTAAAATTAGTCCCTATGTTCCCACATTTCTAAGAATTTTTCTTAAAATTAGGCCCTATGTTCCCACATTTCTAAGATTTTTCTTAAAATTAGGCCCTATGTTCCCACATTTCTAAGATTTTCTTAAAATTAGGCCCTATGTTCCCACATTTCTAAGATTTTTTCTTCAAATTAGGCCCTATGTTCCCACATTTCTAAGATTTTCTTAAAATTAGGCCCTATGTTCCCACATTTCTAAGAATTTTCTTAAAATTAGGCCCTATGTTCCCACATTTCTAAGAATTTTTCTTCAAATTAGGCCCTATGTTCCCTCATTTCTAAGAATTCTTCTTAAAATTAGGCCCTATGTTCCCACATTTCTAAGATTTTTCTTAAAATTAGGCCCTATGTTCCCACAGCCCTATGGGTTAGGGTTAGGCTACCAAATTGGGAGAAAGGGGGCTAAAATCTGATACAAATTTATGAAAAAGGAAATGTGGGAACATAGAGCCTAATTTTCACTGAAAAAAAATTCTTAGGAATGTGGGAACATAGGTATGCTCCCCTGAAATCACGGTATGCATTTTTGTTTTTATCAATACTTATCACGCACAAAGAAACAGACGACTGATTCTAATTCTCAGAAAAAGTTGGAGCTTTTGTTGTTGTTGTTGTTATAAATCCTGCGATGCACAGTTTAGTTTTAATATTGGAAAAGGACAATCGGAGGTTCTTAAAAGTGCAGTTTCAAAATCTATTGATGGATCACCAGAGGAGCTGCACAGAAAGGGAAATGAACACGATGTTCTGATGAGCCTGTGCTCCTCAAAAGTATTTTTTTTTTAAAAGCAGTTTCTAATTTTGAGAATGCACGCATAAACTGCGTCCAAGATTTAATTTGAATCAAAAATAAATACCGTCTTTAAAGTATGAGAATAAAATGAAAACTACTCAGTCTCAGCAGAGGTTTAAACACAATTATACCATGGTCTGGGTGAATACTCGATTCTGATTGGCTGCAGGGTGTCCATTAAAAAGTGATGTAGGACACCTAAAGGAGTTCCGGTGAAACTGTCTGTTAACCGTTCTAAATGAATGCGCTACATTAAATCAAAAAGGAAATGTGGATTTATTATTTACAACTCATCCTCTGAACACCACAGGATGGAGCTAACACACAGGCTGCAGGAAGTAAGTTATACTGCCGCTCTGGACTGACTTTGTTTCACAGAGAATAACGTTATCTCACATCCTGTTCACTGTTCATGTCGCTGCTTCAGGCTGCGCCGCTGCGGCCGACAGTAACGTTACACATCGCGGATCAAATTCTTCGTAAAAGTCGTTATATTGTTTCGGGGACAATGACATGGCTGATAGCTAGCTTGTCTTGTTGTTCAACATACTGTCAGGTTATTTTTACTGATTGCCAACTGTACACAATGTTATTGACTTTGGATCTTGCTAGCATAACGTTAGCTTTCTGGCTCGTAGCTAAACTGAAGAGTTCTATCAGCTGAGCGGACTATATAAATAGCTCCGGTTGCTAAGGGAGGCAAGTCGTATCTAAGGTCCTTCCTAATTCCTGGGGAGAGCAGCGTTTGCATTGCATAAGGACCTGTTGGATGGGAATGATTGTTCCAGGTATTAGTCAAACCGTTACCGAGTTATTGTTTGGATAAACTTTAGATTTCGATTGCAAAACTAATTAAAATATAAACTAATGTTTTAAAAATATGTTATTTGGCAAGTGACCATGGTATAAGCGGGTTAATGCCCTTCGAGGTGTCCATTGTCAACCCGTTCTCACTCCGAACTCGTAAAATAAGGACGTTTGGACAGTGGCTGTCAGCGTCTGATGTGACGAAAAAGGTGTCTTTCAGCGTATTTGTGTAACGCACCGGGGAGAGCAGCAGTTAGAGAGGATTTAGAGAGTAGTATGTAAGGAGGTTGGTTGGTTGGTTGGTTGGGGGGGTGGATGGGTCAAACAAACACAGGACTTTCACCCAGGAGAGCGGGGTTCGCATCCCGCTTGTCACGCTTGCTATAGTCGCTTTTTATTTTCCTCCCATGTGTCACAGAACCGTACGCCCACCCACGACCTTTTCCTTAACATAACTGCGTCAAAAGGGACGGCAATAGTCCCGACCAAGTTCGTTTACTTAAAGCGCTAAAGGGACGGCAATAGTCCCGACCAAGCGCGTTTACTTATAGCGCTAAAGGAGACTTTTAGCGTAAATAAGAACGACAAAGGCACCTGACCAAGCGTCCGTATTTTACGAGATGAGTGTGAGAAGCTGTTGCCATTGTTAGGTATTAATGGACGACGGAGGTAACCGGTTCACGCCTCGCCGTCGTTCATTAATACCTGACAATGGACACCTCGTCGGGCATTAACCCTTCTGGATTTCATTTTTATTATAATAATAAATTAAACTGTTAAAATAAATCCACAGATTTGGTTTGGTATTATCAACGGAAGTACATTGTCCATCTCCTTCCTGTCTCGCTGTGTGTCACCGTTCTCAAACTCTGTTCTCTTTGGGAAACAAACTTCGAGCTAGCGAGCTACACGCTGAAAATGTCAAGTTTTGAAGAAGACTAGGATGGTGTAACAAGGCAGTTCTGCTCGGTTCTTTTAGTGAATCACTGTAAAGATTTACAAAGAATATGTTAATGGTGTTTCCTCTCTAACTGGGACATTTTGGGGGTGTCAGCCCTATGTTCCCACAGCACAATGGTCCCATAGCCCATGTTCCCACATTTCTAAGATTTTTCTTAAAATTAGGCCCTATGTTCCCACATTTCTAGGACATTTTCAAAATTAGGTCTTATGTTCCTACATTTCATTTCAATTTAAGCCCTGTCCTCCCACAAAATTTTTTAGGGTTAGGGTTAGGGGTTAGAGTTAGGGGGATAAAATCAGATACAAATTCATGAACAAAGGAACTGTGGGAACATAGGGCCTAATTTTCAGTGAAAAAATTTTTTTTTAGAAATGTGGGGACATAAGCACGCTCCCGTTTTGGAACTGACTGTTGGGATTGTTGTGGATGAAGTACACACAGAGATACACTGGTAAGAGCCAATGAGGTTTAACCATGTATCAGCTAATTTAAATAGCTCACGTTACTGCAAATGTTCCACCAAAACAAGTTTCTTCCTGAGACTATTTAGCAGAGCCACCGTCGCTGCGTCCAGAGCTTAGCACCGCCCCAAGACGATTGTGATTGGTTTAAAGAAATGCAATCATGGTCGTGTATTTTCTCTGTTTTTATTTTTTTTAATTTTGTGATGCCGGTGAACTGACCCTTTAACTGAGGACCGTCCAGAATGCAGTCGCTCTGAACAACCACAACTCAAACTGACTCGTACAAAGAACAACACACACACACACACACACACACACAGAGCCAGTGGACACGGAGAGCCTGAGTGCGTTGGT
>NC_050192.1:22243102-22270602 GCF_008315115.2 Sander lucioperca | reverse complement strand
ATCAGCCCGTACTCGTCCACGATCAGCACGTTCACCCCAAGGAATGGCAGCGTGTCCTCCATGTTCTCAGACACTCTCAGCTGCGCAAACATTCTGCTGCACACGGCACACGACTCTGGCCTCAGGTGTCTACACGAGTGTCCGAGGATCACATCGTTCCGCTTCCGAGGCAACTCGGACCGGTACAGTGTATTGAAACGATACACCACTCTCCCGTGAACCCGGTGGTACTTCTGCGTAAAGTCTTTGAGCAAAAGCTTGTCGTCCAAGAGTTCCTTATTGAATCCCATCATCTTGTGGAATGTGTAGACTCGGTCCAAGGACCCGGATTCCATCAGAGTGCCTGCTGCCTTATTGGTCATGGCGCTCACAGCCACGCTGATGTTCAAGCTCCTGAGCTTCTTCACGAGCAGTGAAATGGCATACGACTTGCCACAGCCGGCGTCTCCGCTCAGCAATGCCACTTTCATACTCTCGCCTCGGGACATGTGCAGCTTTACCATGTTCCTCACCCATTGTTCCTGGCAGTACCTGGACATGGCCACGAGTGCTTTTGTTCTCAGGTCCTCATCCTCTTCAACACGTCGTCTCTTGCTCTCAGAGCTGCTCTCAGAGCTGCTCACCGGCGGCGCACCTCCGAGGCCCTCCGCGTGCACATTCATGTCTGTATGGTTGTCTATGTGTATCTGTCTAACTATGTGTACACAACACCTCAACGCCCTCTTCTTTGACAGCGCTACAGAGTGGCTAAATCGCTTGGCCAAGGGGAATCAAACAGCACCCGCTCTACAAGAGGCCCTGGCACGTCGTGTGACGCGGCTCCTTTAAGGGGAAAATGCTCCTGGGTGTTAGTCCGAGTAGATGACCTCGCCTCTTTACCCTGTCCCTGCAGACATCTACGTTTCATGAACGTAGACAGGGACTGTTCTAACCCAAAGGGGTCTTCACGCGATACTCTGTCCACCTCTGTGCTTGTCGCCGCACAGCCAATGTGAGGGGGCACTTCGATGCCTTCCAGTACGGAGCGCAAGACTGTGTTCCTGACAGTATGAGAACCTCCTTGAGATTCGCTCCGATCATCACTCAAACCAGCCGTGAGAG
The DNA here is from genome assembly GCF_008315115.2 of Sander lucioperca. NCBI lineage: Eukaryota > Metazoa > Chordata > Actinopteri > Perciformes > Percidae > Sander > Sander lucioperca. Next base: position 22,269,501 of record NC_050192.1, on the reverse strand, counting down.
GCACGTACACAACTCCTTGCGCCCTCCGCACCCTCTGAGCCCTGTCGTGCACGCGTACAAACTCATCGTAGGCCCTTGACACCGTGTCTCTGAACAATGTCACATACGAGGTGTACATGCTCTTGCTCGTGCACAGAGCCGTGGTCGTCACGCCCCCCTTCCCCGTGCTGTTTAGAACATTCAGGAGCCCAGCTATCACTTCGATCAGCGGAGCGTGCGCCCCGTACTCGAACAGCATCCAAGCAAAGTCCTCCGTGTCTACCCTGTCTGTACACTTGTACTTGTTGCCATGCATGTACGCTCTGCACAGTCCAAAGTGCCTCCCGTACCACTCAGGGTCCCGTTGAGCTAGCATGATGTTTATATTCTCTAAGAGCAGGCTGAACCCCGTTGCAGGTTTGTCACCTACCCTCATTTCAAACAGCTTCTGTAACACCCCGACTGGCGTGACAGACTGACCGGGTTTGAACATGCGATCTTCAGGGAGTGACACGGCTAGGTAATGTCTCCCTACCCAGTCTAAGTGTGGGTGCGAGTCTTCGGTCTTGTGCGTTCTGCCGAGCGAGCCGTGATTCTCCACAGCCTTGGTCTGGCTCTCTGACAGTTTGACCCTCAAACATTCTCTCTCTTCACAGGCCTCGTGGAAAGCCCCTCTCGTGTCCTCAAGTTCCTTTTTACACAGCTCGAGCTCATATAGCGTATGCCTTAGAGCATCACTGTGGTCGTCAACAGCCTTGGCTGAGGCGTCTGCAGTGTCTCCCCTGCCTCCTTGTCGTGCAACGTTTTGTTCTTCGTCTCTCGTCAAGCATGCTGAACACAACACCGGTCTGTCGTGAAGAGCCCCCTCGACTCTTCGTTTGCGCTCAGCATTCAGTGTGCTATTGAGTTCCACGATTTGACGTTTCAAGTTTGCTATCATCTTCATGTGAGCGGGGTCATCACACTGCCCAGACGACACTTCCCGAGTTCTCTTCCTGCAAAGAGATGAAGCACTGCTGCGCGTCAAAGGCATGATCCCAAAAACACTTACCAGTTTCTTACTGACAATACCGAGTTACAGCAAGACACTCGACAATATAACGAAACACACACACACACACACACACACAGTTTGTTTCAATTGAAGAAGCCTTTATTCATGTTCATAAACATCAAAGGGTTTGGTATCATTAGCACTGATCATGAAACACTGAACACAGCAATGTCTACAGTTAGTTGGGAACACCTTTGAGCAAGGAGCGCAGTTTAGATTTCTTCCGAAGCAGTCTAGGTAGTTTGGTCCTTATATAATACTTGTGATCACTTCGCAGAGCCTGACCGAGTTGATCCACAGGGATCAAGGTGTTGGCATTGTTTGCATCGAGTAGAGTGTAGCGACCCTCCAGTGCTTGTGAGCTGAACCGACCGTCATCCTTCAATGACTCCCTTATGGTCTTCCTGGGGTCCACCACCACTAATAAACGAGTAGGGATACTGACTGTCCGTCGAACATTGAGTATATGAACACCTTCAGTTCTTTCAAGTACACATACCAGTACACCGAAGACTTCGTTGGGAGCTCTTATGTGTCTCACAGGGTACTTTGGTTGAGGAGTAGATGTATGTTTCAGAATTACGCTATCCCTGTCACACATAAGGTTACAAGGGAAGTTGTCAGGCACCCACGCTTGATCAGGATATCTCAAAATCAGCATAGTACGCACAGTTCTCCCGTACACTGTGGAAAAAAAAGGACACTTGTCCAGAGCAGTCTCGACGGTGTCCAGGTCCCCGCAGCAGCACTGTACCCGGTACGGTGTAGTCAAATCTTGTACTTCGTACCCGAATGAGTGATGCGTCTGGTTAGGAGCGGGGACAAGAGACGCAGCTGCACGTACCTCAGCTGTGTCGCGTGCTGGAGACCGCGAGCATGAGCAGAGAGGCAGTTTAGATTTATTCCGATCCCATCTAGGTAGTTTGAGGTGTATATGATACTCCCCATCACATTGCAGAGCCTGGCCGAGTTGATCCACAGGGATCAAGGTCTTGATTGATCCGAGCTGAGTGTAGCGACCCTCTAGTACACGTGAGCTGAACCGAGCGTCATCTTTTAATGACTCCCTTATGGTCTTCTTGGGGTCCACCACCACCAATAACCTTGTGGGGGTCCACTTTGACCGTCGAACGTTGAGCATATGAGCACCTCTAGATCCTCGACATACGCGTATCAGTACAACGAAGACATCGTTGGGAGCACTTACGTGTCTCACAGGGTACTTTGGTTGAGGAGTAGACGTATGTTTCAGAATTACGCTATCCCTGTCACACATAAGGTTACAAGGGTAGTTGCCAGGCACCCACGCTTGATCAGGATATCTCAAAATCCGCATAGTACGCACAGTTCCCCCGTACACTGTGGAAAAAAAAGGACACTTGTCCAGAGCAGTCTCAATGGTGTCCAGGTCCATGTAGCAGCACTGTACCCGGTACGGTGTAGTCACATCTCGTACTTCGTACCCGAATGAGTGATGCGTCTGGTTAGGAGAGGAGACAAGAGACATAGCTGCATGCACATCACCTGTGCATGGTGGAGACTGCGAGCGTGAGCTTGAGGGGGACCCGATGCGTGAAAAGGCAGACATTGTCACTGTGAGTCCTTTCAGCTATAGTATAAGCTGCAAAGGCGTGTATGTGTACCGTTTTTATACCCGTTCACTTAACTCCAACCGGTTCACGATACACATTGAGCACGCATCTGACCAAAGGCCAAGGCGACCGACCGAGACTGTGTATCCGAACACAGCTACACTAGATATTGTGATAGCTCACCCTTGGTTAGATGCATGCTACCCACACAGCACAGCGTTATCCAACTCTCCTCATTAGACGACAGCGCTGACACACAACAATAAAACGAAAAACGCACACACACACACGCACACACAGTTTGTTTCAATTGAAGAAGCCTTTATTCAGGTTCATAAACATCAAATGGTTTGGTGTCGTTAGCACTGATCATGAAACACTGAACACAGCAATGTCTACAGTTAGTTGGGAACCCCTTTGGGCAAGGAGCACAGTTTAGATTTCCTCCAAACACGTCCAGGTAGTTTGATGCGTATATCGTACAGAGCATCGTGTTGCAGAGCCTGACCGAGTTGATCCACAGGGATCAAGATGTTGGTGTTGTTGGTTGATTCGAGATGAGTGTAGAGACCCTCTAGTACTTGTGAGCTGAACCGACCATCATCCTTCAATGACTCCCGTATGGTATTCCCGGGGTCCACCACCAGTAATAACGCTCTAGGGGTCAGGGCTGTCCGTTGAACATTGAGTAGATGAACGCCTTCATATCCTCGAGATATGCGTATCCGTACAACGAAGACTTCGTTGGGAGCCTTAACGTGTCTCACAGGGTACTTTGGTTGGGGAGTAGACGTAGGTTCCAGAACTATGATATCCCTGTCACACATAAGGTTACAAGGGAAGTTGTCAGGCACCCACGCATCATCGGAAACTCTCAAAATCCGCATAGTGTGCACAATCCTCCCGTACACTGTGTTAAAGAAAGGACACTTGTCCAGAGCAGCCTTGACAGTGTCCAGGTCCATACAGCAGCACTGTACCCAATACGGTGTAGTCACCCCCGGTATTTCGTACTTGAATGAGTGACGCGTCTGGTTAGGAGAGGAGACAAAAGACGCAGCTGCATGTGCATCAGCGGTATGTGGTGGACACTGCGAGCGTGAGCTTGAGCGGGTCCCAGTGCGTGAAACATCAGACATTGTCACGGTGAGTCCTTTCAGCTACAGTACAAGCTGCAAAGGCGTGTACGTGTGTGTGTACCGTTTTTACCCATTCACTTAACTCCCACCTGTCCACAATAAACCTTGAGCACGCATCTGACCAAAGGCCAAGGCGTCCGACCGAGGCTGTGTATCCGAACACAGCTACACTAGATATTGCTCACCCTTGGTTAGATGCATGCTACTCACACAGCGTTATCCATCTCATTAGATGACAAAGGAAGGGGAAAAAAAAAGGCCACTACACTTTGTAAAAAACCCACGGTCTCTCGATTCCGAATCATGAACAAAGCGGTGCCTTTTGTGGAATTCTTCCCTAATATCTACCCCGAGCGCAGAGCTGTCAAGCTCGACCTGGAGCCTAATCTGGTTGGGGTGATGATCAAATCCGTAATGTTTCACAGGCAGGAAGAGGCGCTCTTGTGTAGAGGACTGGTGTTACAAGCACCACGAAAAGTCAAAATCTATACCACGGTACACTTCAAAGTCACTGGTATAGCTCCTGTTGTGGCATATGACCTAGACCTGATGTACGATCAAGATGGCGAGGAAGAGAACTGGGACACGGTACGGAAATCTTGGGCTAGACACTTTGTTGCTGAGCCGGTGCACATCCACGTTCACCATGATGACATTAAGCGAAAAGTAAATGCTCAGGTCTTCCCGCTCACCTCTATACGGTTGGCCAAAAGGTACCTGGAAACCGTGAGGGGTGCGCTGACCTTCGGAGACTTCTGCCCAGACCGGGGTTACTACCTCACTCGAGACGGTAACACGCCAGCACTGTGCTCCGATGTTATGTTTGGCAGGGTGTACTTCATACCCGCAAACAAGCTGAACCAGGAGCTCTCAGTGTCAGATCTCATCTACGATCATGACAACTCCGAGGCCGAGGCTAAGCTCTTTGACAGTACGCACGCGTCTTATTTCTACAAGGCGGCGTGTCTGGATATCGAGACTGTGTTTGATCCGTCGTATCGGGATGTGTCCCTGCGATGCAAGACTTTCGCCCACAGGGCCCCCTACTGCACAGAGCAAATGATCAACGACATGACAGAGTACAGGAATAAGCTGGTTTGCGCGCTAAACACGGCCAGGGAACGATTGCCCACACAGAATAAACACGTCTCCATCCCCGCTCTGGCGCCTGACATGCCAGGTCAGCAGCACGAGATAACTTGCATTTCTCTCGTGATCCTCAGGTCCCATGTACCCAAGACCTCACGCGAGCACCACAGGAAGGTGCTGATAGTGCTCTACAACAAATGCAAGGTGACACGCAACCCAGAAGTAGACCACGAACTGGCCACCGGCGCGGGCATAAGCGATGTCAAAAGGATTTCGGTCTGCCCGTGCTCCGGTGAACTCGCGCTCCTTGAGAGATTGATCGACGTGCTGGACAAGTGTGGCATAGAACTACTCTACGTGTACAACGCAGAGTTTGATGTCAGGGTGATTGAGCAGCGTGTGCATTTCTACGCAGAATCAAACTACGCAAAGTCCCGCGACCTAGCCACGCAGAAACGAGCCAAAACGCTATTGGAAAACTGGTACGGGCTCTTTGTGACCAGGGCACTGACCGTGGACACGGTGGCGCCTTTCTTCCAGTTTGAAAATGTACGCTATCTGGACATGTACGAGCAGATGCTCAAGAGCTTAGGTTCGGAGTTGCTGGACGGTGCCGTGACAGAGTACAAGCTCCACAAGGCATACGTGCACATCGGAAGGTTCAACAAAGAGAAGGCGAAGCTGGGCCACTTCAAGATGAACAGCTGCGGTATGAACATCGTAGATTTGTACAGGATGGCAGGGACCAGAGACATCAAGTTTGCATGCACCAGCATGAAGTTGAACGACGTGGCCCCCTTTGTCATTGCCATGGCCAGGAGGCTACATGGAAAGCCCCCGAAGGACACGAGAAAGCTTCACAAGCTGGCAGACGTCAGTTACTCTAGAATGGACGAGATGATCAACAGTGGGGGGAAGAGTCTCTTTGCCGTGCTCGTCTACAACTTAGTGGACTCGCAGTTGTGCGCCAGGCTGGCCAAGGTCCTGAAGCCCGTGTCGGCACTCTTCCACCGATGTAGGACCACTCTCAACATAGATGTCGTGGTACACGGAAGAGGGGATCTGTTTGGCGGCTTCGTGCAGAGCATTCACTCTGTCCAGATCCCTCAGCTCAAAATTACCCTCGACACTCTCAGAGTCAAAGCGGGACCCGCGGGTGTGCAACTAAGAAGCCGCACGCGATGGAATCCCGAGTTCCAGGCCGACGACGGTGTCAAGTGGAAGGGGGGAGCTGTGTGCGACCCTCTCACGGGCCTCCACTACTCGGGACCTGGAATGGGCCTGGAACTAGCATTCGACTTTGCCAGCATGTACCCGTCCATAATGTGCGCGCTCAACATCTCGCCCGAGACCACAATTCCCTGGCCGCCCGTAGACTTCCCCCACGATCTATCGGGTTGGGTGTGTTACAACTGGGAGGCCGAGGGCTTCGAGTACGCCTCGCTCATTCTCAAGTACGACCAGGCCCAAGGTTGCTTTGTCCGCGCGCCGGCCATATTCTCTTCCTCGGTCGAGTACTATCTCAACCAGCGAGCCGAGTTCAAGAGGAAGCTCAAGGACCCCGAGATCGGCGAGGCCGAGCGAGTGTACTGCAAGACGCTTGAAGGAGAGTGTAAAGTCCTGGCCAACTCCTTCTACGGAACGGCTCCGCATCCCTGTGGGCCGCTCATATCCGGCCACGGTAGGCAACAGATTTCTGTGGTAAACAGCTGCGTGTCTACCTTTTACAAGCACCGTTGCCCCGTTGTCTATGGAGACACTGACAGCGTTATGGTCTCAGTTGGACACGGACCAGGGGACCAGGCTGAGAGCCAAGTGGCCGACGTTGACATCACAGGAGATGAAGATCCGCTCGCTCAGAAGCCTGAGAATGAACTCCTCGAGACCTTCGCCGGCAAGGCCCGCGTGGCTTTGGGTGACAAGTTTAGGCGGGCCGGCGAGCAGGTGCCTGCCTTTCTGGACTACGTGCACAGCGCATTGGTGGAGGACACGCTCACAAGGATGTACATGATAGGCAGCGGTAACAAGCACCAAAAGCTAGAGAGAGACCCCAAGGGCACGTTCACTAAGGAAGGCTACCCTGTGTACGTGACTGAAGTACCTGGCTCTCGAGAACGTTTGGACGTCACGGGACCCTTCGTCAAAGACAGGAGAGTCAAGCTGGAATACGAAAACAGTTGCTCCATATACTGTCACGTCGCCAAGAAGACCTACGTGGCTCTCACTCACAACCTCGACGACAAGGGCGATCCATCGTCCCTCTCCGTTAAGGTCAGGGGATTGTCAGCCTTCAAAAGTGTGCGCTCGCCTTGCGACTCCGCGGTCACGGAGACCTTCATAGCGTGTGTCATCAGGGGAGACTGTATCAAGCTTCACACGGACCAAGTGTCATGTTTTTCCACCTGCCCCTGGCACAAGCTCAATCCGGGAGATGTCATCTTGTACCTGGAGCGGGAACCCCGCGTGGATTATCTCGGCCAGTGGTTAGAGCTACATCGAGCTAGCTCATTTCTCACTGAGTACTGTGTCAAAGACGTTGTAACGCTGCAGTTGGACTCGGGTTTCTCAGCAGTCTCTACGACACTCGTCCCCTTGCAGGCAAACGAGTCTGGATCGCCCGGGGGGCTAACTGTGAGAATGTTGTACAAAGACGGGTATTGCATGAACCACATGTTCTCGAGCAAACAAGGCATACTCCGAGACCTGCTGATGTGCAAAGCGGCTGAACTCATCGCGTCAAAGATGGGAGCCGGGTTCTTTCCTTGGAGTAGCCTCATCAAATCGTCAAAGAACAAGCACTTTAGTCGAGTAACCCTGGACCGCTTAAAAGTGGCCAATTCCAGTGTAAAAACCTCATACGTGGAAATTGTAAAGACCTGGCTAAAGCGCATCACGGGACTCTCTGTGAAGCCCGTCGAGGTCATTGAGTATCACAAGTGCAACCCGTGCGAGGCCGCTTTCTACAGATACCCGGTGAACCTGCAGGCTAACACAGGGTGTATCACGGCCATGTTCGGAGGTTCGCTCAAGTGCGAGGCCAGGTGTTCCAAATCTGGAAAGGTCTCTGACACAGAGCAGGGTTGCGGGAGCGAATCAGAGCACAAAGTCCTGGACGAGTGTCACGAACAGAACCAGAACGCTCCCTCGTCTCACACGGAACTCGTATCCCACCCGTACCAGCCGTTCAACAAGTGTTACGGAAACTCCAGGGTGTTGATTGCTCACTGTGCAGACCGCACGTTGGTCAATTGTTCGGGGAAGCTGGTGGCTCACTGCATCATAGACTACTGCCTGCCCCGCTACATGTACAGTTCCGCGCTGGGGCCCGCTAGCCTGGATGACTGTAAAGAACACCTGCTTGCGTCAATCAACTCTGTCAGACAGAGGTTGAACAGGGCAACCGTGGCTTTCAACGCGCTGATGAACAACTGCCCTGAACACATGATACCCGTGCACGGAACTCGTGAGTTGGAGCACCTGAGGATAAACAGGGAGACCGTGACTCGTCTCCCGGGTGAGAAACTCGAGGCCTGTCTCAAGGTGATCACAGAGGACATGTCACTAAGGCCCGACGTTGTCTACAAGAACCTGAGCGCTCAGCTTGGAAAGAAACTCGCCGAAGCCATATCTCAAGGCACAGTGTCCATGCGAGACGCGGACGACACGTCACATCTCCCCTGTTCGGAAGCCTCTATATCGCTCTCGCTGCCCACGGCCATACTCGCAGACGCGGGGATCGCTTCCTCCGCCGGTAGGCTTTCCATAGCCAGAAGCGAGCTATGCGAGAGGCCTTTAGTGGATCTGGCCGGCGTCCTGTACCAGACCGTAATCATGTTGCAGATACACACTCCCGATGCCTTTAGCTCAGCGACTGCGATCTACCCCGAGTCTGTTCTCTGTATCATGCCCTATTCATGTGCGGACGCACACCTCATGCGAACATGGATCGAGGCCTTCAGGGGGAAAAAGTGGCTCAAACCCACGCTAGTCAAGCTCGGCAAAAGGAAGCGGCCTGTCGACTACAACTACAGGGAGGTCACGTATCATTGCACAGGCTGTAAAAACTTCTACATGGACCTGTTTGCCAACAACATTCCAGGTCACAAGCTTCTAGAATTGGTTTACGGACAGGACAAGAGGCGAAAGATAGGACAGTGTGTCAGCGAAACACCGTGGTGCTCTTGATCTTCTCTCGCCACATGACCCCTTTCTTCAACGTGTATTGAGATACAGATCCAAAAATGCTGTGTTAATCCAAAAACTCTAACCCCTAACCGTGGCAATTATACGCTCCTCGCAACGTGAACCATACTCAGTCAAGATGTCTTTCAGTCAAAGTGAGTACGTTGTATCCCACACCATGACCAATGCCAGTAAGCCCCATCAGCCTGTCATTTTAAAAGTGGACCTGTGTGGCCTCATATCCATCGGTGAGTGCAGCACTCTGTTTGTGGTTGACAAGATGAACCTTACGGCATACAAACAAGGCACCGTGGAAAAAATACCAGTCAAGTTCGCTATTGTGAACGACACCGACAACAGGATCCTGACCAGCGAGCCGGGCAGGCTTTCCTCAAAGTGGAATGTCAACATTGACTGTGGATCGCGTATGAAGATAGCGGGCACCGACACTGAACCTTTCCGTCGTACCCTACCTGTGTACGATGAAGAAAACAGGCAGGCCCTCGTCAATGTATTGGCCTTCATGATGTCAGAAAGCCTCTGGGCCTCGGACAAGGCGCAAGGTGCTTTCGACCTCCTCGTCGAGTCTACCCGAGGAGAATATGCATTCACGTGCCAACGGTGTTTGCAGATCGGCGTTGCCTGCGTCAAAAAAGAGCCCCCGAGTGAACTGCCGTCATTCTCCTTCCCGTCGTGTCCAGATGGCTATGTGTGCATACCTTCCCCACAAGCCTTTCCTGACAAAGACTACGACGCTCTCCGGAATCTCCTAACTCTCTTGAGATCCGCTTCCATGGACAACCTTGACATTGTAACACGAATCAGTGAGGAGATATCCACCGACCCAGCCTTGGAAGAGCTTGAGTGTACATATGGCCATCAAACACACGTACACAAGAGGACCATAGAAATCCCATACACGGTGGTGAAATACATCAGCACCCTGTACCAGACCATGAGCGAGTACGCAGACAACTTCGCCATAGTGGACCGTAATAGGCACTACATCAAAGTCTTGATCGAGAGCCCTTTGGAGAACATAGGTGAAGTCACCGGCTCTGTGTCCCTAACCAAAATCTACGGATCAACTCTCCTTGACATTTACAACAAACTCATTCATGGCCTCCACAATTCCGAGGTGCGTGAGGAACAACAACTCGACAGCGTTGTCAACATTACACAGTTGAGCCCTGACGTGTTGATCAGGAGAACACAGTTGGCTTTTGTGTTGAATAATCATATGTCATTAAAGGATTGGTCTCGCTTCTACTATGGGTGAAATGTGCAAGCTGAATACATGTAAATAAAAAAACAATACAAACAAATGGTCATTCACTGTCTTTACCGGGTGCAATATGCATGCTGAGAACATGTAAATAAACACAATACAAACGAATGGTCATTCACTGTCTTTAATGGGGGAAATGTGCAAGCTCAGTACACACATTGCAATGTGAATAAAGACAACAGAAATGAATTTTACATCACTGGGTATAACAAAGCAATGCCGATGCACACATTTGGGTGTGAAATAGACATGTCAAGGGTTCTATGTTCACGGGTTAGGGTTGGGGTTAGGAGTCGTTCACCCTAGCTTAATAGAATGATTGGCTCGACAAACGAGATAGCCTCTGTGTAGCGCATATGATTATGTTCGCCACGCTTAATGTGTGAGTATTATACATTACTTAAAACTGACTCAACTCACTACTCGTGCCACCACTCGTGACACTAAAAATGTCAGAGGATAGCGGCATAGAAACAGACCACGGTGGTCTTAGCCAGGTGAGATCAGTATTGTCAGTTAACACAATTTGTCAGGTTAAAGTCATCAATTTACGCTAACCACAGCTGTACTCTACTCAACAGGCGTCTACCATAACCCTGGACCGCACTGTAGGTATCTGATATAGATAGATAGAGACTATTGTCAAACATGGTTCCTATTCCTGTACGTGATATACCGTGCATGTATTGCAGGAGAGTGATTACATGCTATCCTCAGACGAAGAGGCACCTGAAAACCCTGTGGTACAAGTGCATCCACTGTTACCCCCAGAACTCCTCAACCGTGCACATGCCAATGCTGCATTGCCTCCCGTTCCCCCTGTGAATGATGTGAACGCCGACATGGTAATAATGTTCTCATTACGTGTTGACAGCTTATCCGTGTATGGCCTCATGGTAATTACATTTATCTTTCTCTCAAGTACATGGCCGATGATGAGGACGAGGAGCTGGAAGATGGATAACAACCACAGCCCATTCATTCTCAACAGTGTGTATTGTTTATGTTTGATGACTGCCTCCATGGCCAGTGACCGGTTCGAGGAATAATTTACTCAATCAATAAATTGCCATTTGCTTCCAGAAACACGTTTGCCTTTATTCACATATTGACATTGATCATTATAACACGAGTACTTTGAAAAGACATAGTATAACAGGGATATGACAGTGAATACATATATAATATATATAAATGTAATGTCTCCAGAATGCTTGTCACCTAACTTTGCCCAGATTCTGTCCTTATACATCAATGAGTATAACAACACAAGTGCCTATGAAATCACATAGTGGAAAAAAACAGGGATATATCAGCGATTACACATGTCTACAGATTGCTTGTCTCCCCTGGGTGAGCCCTTGTGGGACCACTGTGTGTTTGGATGTGGATTTAAAAACACCCCCCTTTGAAGGCAGGTTTCAAGATCACACAGACTTTTCCTTAACCCTTGTGTTGTCCTTCATGTCACGGGGACTTGTTTAGTTTATGTACTGTCCTACTACCCTGGCGTTGTGCTTCGACCCTTTCGTGTGTGTGTGTGTGTGTGTGTGTGTGTGTGTGTGTGTGTGTGTGTGTGTGTGTGTGTGTGTGTGTAATAATCTCACATCTCACACAGCAGACACATGCCAAAGGGTTTTTATTCAAAAGATTTTCAACAGTGTTGTTCATGTCACTTTGTTGCACCTGTTCACATCTCAATAGCACACACTGTGTGTGCGTTGACTTCGCTCGTCTCTCGTGGTGTTCAGTGTCAGGCCGTAGGCGATTCCAGGTCGACACGGTCAAAAGCACGAGCGAGACAACGGGTGTCGTCGTCGTCGTTGTCGTTGTCGTTGTTGTGTTTGTCTGCTCGTTGTTGTGCAGAGCAAAGCCCAAGCCCAAACCGGCGGCGTTCGAGCCAAGAGGCTACAGTCCGCGCACACATTCCGCGCAGTTGAGCCGCGTGCATCTCCCGCAGATGTATCTCTTGCAGGCCCCGCACGCCGTGTATGTCTTGCGGTCCTTTGTCTTTGGACAGAGCTGACACCTCTTCCTCTTGCTGGCCACTCTGGGCGCGGTCGGTTCCACATCGTCGTCGTTGTCGTCGTCGTTGTCGTCGTCGTTGTCGTCGTCAACACCCTCTCTGTGCTCTCGAGCGGCCGCGGCCCTGCTCGTCAAGGCCTTGACGAGTGCGGCGGACGCTTCCGTGCGAGGGAGACGCGAGCGTCTCTCGATGAGCGGAGTCACGAGCGCCCTGCCCAGCTGCTCCAGGAACACGCGCCTCCTGTAGAGCTTGCCGCGCATCCACTGGGGCCTGAGCTCTCGCCAGAGCACAAAGGCGTTGTAGGCGGACACGTCGAGGATGTTGTGGAACACGGCGAGGGGCCAGCGCGTCGTCTTCCTGCGGCAGCTGTACGTGCCGACGAGCTTGTCCAGGTTGTCCACGCCGCCCTTGGTGCTGTTGTAGTGCAGGATGATGTCGGGCTTGGCGTCCCTGGTGGCGCGGACGCGCGCCTTCCCCGTGTGCAGCGTGCTCAGCAGCAGCACGTTCTTGTGCCTCTTGGGCACGTAGGACACCAGAGTGACGGTGGGCGTGAAGGCGAACCTGGACGAGAAGAGCGCACGGCCCTTGGTGTTGAGCAAGGCGCGCGGCAGCTCGGGCTTGTTTTTGCGCATCGTGCCCACCACGGTGAGGCGCCTCTCGATGAGCAGCCGCCGGGCCAGCTCGTAGGAGGTGAAAAAGTTGTCGCACGTCACGTTGCGCGGACCCCGCAGGCCCTTGGTCACGTCCAGCACCACGCGCGCGCCCAGATTCCTCTCGGGCCCGCCGCTCGCCGACTTGCCCGTGTACATCTGCATGTTCCACGCGTAGCTGGACGCGGCGTCGCAGGCCACCCAGGACTTGAGTCCGTACCTGGCGGGCTTGCTGGGCATGTACTGGCGGAAGGAGCATCGACCTTGTTGTCGTTGTCGTTGTCGTTGTCGTCGTCGTTGTCGTTGTCGTTGTTGTCGTTGTCGTTGTCGTTGTTGGCGTTGGAGGTGTTGGACGTGTCGTCAAAGAGTGAGAATGAGAAAGACACGGAAAAAGAACTCGGAGGAAGACAAAGAAGGGGGGAAGGAGGGAAGGTGAAGAAGAAGAAGAAGAATGAGATAGAAATTGTAGATGAGAATACAAGCACACGAGAAAAGAACAAAATGTTTAGAAACGTCCGCATGCGCACACACACACAAAAGCATTGTAAACGGCGAGCTGGAAAAAGACCAAGAAAAAGACGAGACAATTGTGCCACTGCGGTCGCGATACGACGATAATGAAAGTAGCAGTTGCGGTGACAAATACCCACCTCGAAAGGGAACCAGCTGCTCGTCCACGGTCACGTCGGGGCCCGGGTTGTAGAGGCGAGGCAGCCGCCGCACCCAGGCGTCCCACACGTCTCGTATGGCCGCCAGTTTGTCCGCGGCTCGTCTGGCGGCTCTCGTCTCGCGGTCGTCGAATCGCAGCAGTCGCGAGAACGCGTGGAAGCGCTTGAGCGGCATCGTGGCGCGGAAAATGGCCCTGCCGCTCTCCTCGTGCCACAGGCTCTCCAGTGCCTCGTTTCGGGACCTGTACACGCCGGCGAGGAGCAGCAGCCCGATGTAGCCGCGCAGGTCCGTGGCGTCCATCAGTTTCCAGCCGTTGCCGCACTTCCTTAGGCCCTCGATGTTCGTGGCGGTCACCACGATCTCTTGTATGTGCCGCGTGACAAACAGCTCGAAAGCGGAGAGTATATCGCGGACGCGTGTTGCCGCGTACTCTGTGGGTCCTGGGCTCTGCGGAGCGGTGGCGCGTCTGGCCGGGTCTTGTTGTTGCCGTTCGTCTTGGTCGTGTCGTTCGTCTTGGTCTCGGTCACGTTGGTCTTGGTCTTGGTCTTGGTCTTGGTCTTGGTCTTGGTCGTTGCCGTCGTCGCCGTCGTCCAGTTGTTGTTCCTCGTCCTCTTCATATTCGGCACGACGGCGGCGACGAGGTCCAGGGCGATGGGGATGATACGTCGTGGAGGACCATTCGATCTCGCCGTCTCTCGACGCAAACCTTTCGCTCTCCTCCTCCTCCTCGTCCTCCTCGTCCTCATCGTCTTGTTCCACATCCTGCTCCTCGTCGTCGTGGCCCTCGTTGTCGTCATCTCCCCTTTGCCGTCCACCCTCCTGTGGCGCGTTTGCCCCTCGTTCTTCTCCTCGTTCCTCGTCCTGCTCGCCGTCGTCGTCGCCGCCGTCGCCCTCTCTGTCTTCATCTCCCCTTTGCCATCCACCAGCCTGTGCCACGTTTGCCCCTTGTTCTTCTCCTCGTTCGTCGTCCTGCTCGCCGTCGTCGTCGTCGTCTTCGTCGTCGTCGTCGTCGGCGTCGGCGTCTTCGCCCTCTCTGTTTTCATCTCCCCTTTGCCGTCCACCAGCCTGTGCCGCGTTTGCCCCTCGTTCTTCTCCTCGTTCTTCTCCTCGTTCTTCTCCTCGTTCTTCTCCTCGTCACAGTGACCCGAAGGCCAGAGCAGTGGTAGTGGAGAAATACCATGGAATAGTGGCCACATAGAATCCGAAGGCCAGAGCCGCGGCAGCCGTGGAGAAATATCACTGAATACTGGCCAGGGTCACAGTGACCCGAAGGCCAGAGCCGCGGCAGTGGAGAAATGCCATGGAATAGTGGCCAGGGTCACAGTGACCCGAAGGCCAGAGCTGCGGTAGTGGAGAAATGCCATGGAATAGTGGCCAGGGTCACAGTGACCCGAAGGCCAGAGCTGCGGTAGTGGAGAAATGCCATGGAATAGTGGCCAGGGTCACAGTGACCCGAAGGCCAGAGCTGCGGTAGTGGAGAAATACCAGCGAATAACGCACGGGTCAGAGAGACCCGAAGGCCAGAGCCACGGCGGCCGTGGAGAAATACCGTCGAATAACGTGCGGGTCACAGTGACCCGAAGGCCAGAGCCGCAGCGGCCGTGGAGAAATACCACTAAATGACTGGCCAGGGTCACAGTGACCCAAAGGCCAGAGCCGCGGTAGTGGAGAAATACCAACAAATAACGTACGGGTCACAGTGACCCGAAGGCCAGCGCTGCTCAAGTGGAGAAATACCAGCGAATAACGCATGGGTCAGAGAGACCCGAAGGCCAGAGCTGCGGTAGTGGAGAGCAATACCATGGAATACTGGCCAGGGTCACAGTGACCCGAAGGCCAGCGCTGCTCAAGTGGAGAAATACCAGCGAATAACGCATGGGTCAGAGAGACCCGAAGGCCAGAGCTGCGGTAGTGGAGAAATACCAGGAATAACGGCCAGGGTCACAGTGACCCGAAGGCCAGCGCTGCGGTAGTGGAGAGCAATACCATGGAATACTGGCCAGGGTCACAGTGACCCGAAGGCCAGAGCTGCTCAAGTGGAGAAATACCAGCGAATAACGTATGGGTCAGAGAGACCCGAAGGCCGGAGCTGCGGTAGTGGAGAAATTCCACGGAATAACGTGTGGGTCACAGTGACCCGAAGGCCCGAGCTGCTCAAGTGGAGAAATACCAGCGAATAACGTATGGGTCAGACAGACCCGAAGGCCGGAGCTGCGGTAGTGGAGAAATACCACGGAATAACGTATGGGTCAGAGAGACACGAAGGCCGGAGCTGCGGTAGTGGAGAAATTCCACGGAATAACGCGTGGGTCACAGTGACCCGAAGGCCAGAGCTGCGGTAGTGGAGAGCAATACCATGGAATACTGGCCAGGGTCACAGAGACCCGAAGGCCAGGGAGAAATACCATGGAATAACGTATGGGTCAAAGAGACCCGAAGGCCAGAGCCTCGGCCGTGGAGAAATGCCATGGAATAACGTACGGGTCACAGTGACCCGAAGGCCAGAGCAGCGGTAGTGAAGAGAAATACCACTAAATGACTGGCCAGGGTCACAGTGACCCGAAGGCCAGAGCTGCTCAATTGGAGAAATGCCATTGAGTAACGTGCGGGTCACAGAGACCCGAAGGCCAGAGTCTCGGTGGCAGGGAGAAATACCATGGAATAACGTGTGGGTCACAGTGACCCCAAGGCCAGAGCTGCTGAAGTGGAGCAATACCATTGAATACTGGCCAGGGTCACGGTGACCCGAAGGCCAGAGCCGCGGCCGTGGAGAAATACCATCAAGTAACGTATGGGTCAGAGAGACCTGAAGGCCAGAGCCGCGGCAGTGGAGAAATACCACGGAATAACGCGTGGGTCAGAGAGACCCGAAGGCCAGAGCCGCGGCCGCGGCCGTGGAGAAATACCACGGAGTAACGTATGGGTCACAGTGACCCGAAGGCCAGGGCCGCGGTAGTGGAGCAATACCATGGAATACTGGCCAGGGTCACAGAGACCCGAAGGCCAGAGCCGCGGCCGTGGAGCAATACCATTGAATACTGGCCAGGGTCACAGAGACCCGAAGGCCAGAGCCGCGGCCGTGGAGAAATACCATGGAACAACGTATGGGTCACAGTGACCCGAAGGCCAGTGCTGCGGCAGTGGAGAAATACCATCGAGTAACGTATGGGTCACAGAGACCCGAAGGCCAGAGCCGCGGCAGTGGAGAAATACCATAGAATAACGTATGGGTCATAGTGACCCGAAGGCCAGAGCCGCGGCCGTGGAGCAATACCATTGAATACTGGCCAGGGTCACAGAGACCCGAAGGCCAGAGCCGCGGCCGTGGAGAAATACCATGGAACAACGTATGGGTCACAGTGACCCGAAGGCCAGTGCTGCGGCAGTGGAGAAATACCATCGAGTAACGTATGGGTCACAGAGACCCGAAGGCCAGAGCCGCGGCAGTGGAGAAATACCATAGAATAACGTATGGGTCATAGTGACCCGAAGGCCAGCGCTGCGGTAGCGGAGATATACCATCGAGTAACGTATGGGTCACAGAGACCCGAAGCGCAACGCCAGGCCAATACAAAAAGTCAACTAAACTGAACGGGTCATTGTGACCCGATGGACAACATAAGGGTTAAACTGGGTAACTAGTTATCTGTAGTCTGTTTACATTTCAAACTAAACCAAACGTGGGCCATAAGAGAACTGCATATTTGGGCCACATTAGGGGGACCTGTGGCTGAGTTTCGGGAGCCACACTCACCTGAGGTCAGCGCCGTCATTCAAGGCCAAATGTCGGCCATAAGAGAACTGCATATGTGGGCCACATTAGGGGGACCTGTGGCTGAGTTTCGGGAGCCACACTCACCTGAGGTCAGCGCCGTCATTCAAGGCCAAATGTGGGCCATAAGAGAACTGCATATGTGGGCCACATTTGGGCCACATTAGGGGGACCTGTGGCTGAGTTTCGGGAGCCACACTCACCTGAGGTCAGCGCCGTCATTCAAGCCAAATGTGGGCCATAAGAGAACTGCATATGTGGGCCACATTAGGGGGACCTGTGGCTGAGTTTCGGGAGCCACACTCACCTGAGGTCAGCGCCGTCATTCAAGGCCAAATGTGGGCCATAAGAGAACTGCATATGTGGGCCACATTAGGGGGACCTGTGGCTGAGTTTCGGGAGCCACACTCACCTGAGGTCAGCGCCGTCATTCAAGGCCAAATGTGGGCCATAAGAGAACTGCATATGTGGGCCACATTTGGGCCACATTAGGGGGACCTGTGGCTGAGTTTCGGGAGCCACACTCACCTGAGGTCAGCGCCGTCATTCAAGGCCAAATGTGGGCCATAAGAGAACTGCATATGTGGGCCACATTTGGGCCACATTAGGGGGACCTGTGGCTGAGTTTCGGGAGCCACACTCACCTGAGGTCAGCGCCGTCATTCAAGGCCAAATGTGGGCCATAAGAGAAATGCATATGTGGGCCACATTTGGGCCACATTAGGGGGACCTGTGGCTGAGTTTCGGGAGCCACACTCACCTGAGGTCAGCGCCGTCATTCAAGGCCAAATGTGGGCCATAAGAGAAATGCATATGTGGGCCACATTTGGGCCACATTAGGGGGACCTGTGGCTGAGTTTCGGGAGCCACACTCACCTGAGGTCAGCGCCGTCATTCAAGGCCAAATGTGGGCCATAAGAGAACTGCATATGTGGGCCACATTTGGGCCAAAGATAAATTGCTATCTGGGCTCCGGGATAGCAGGGATGTAAACGCCAGGGCCCGCAAATGTAAGTATTTTTGACATACTACTGTATACTGATTATTTTCTTGACTTTTTTTCAACCTACTATACTATGACTTTTTTCAACATACTATAACTATGGCTTCTTTTGAATATTTTGGACATACTATACTATGACTTTTTCAACATGCTGAGTTTTTATGACTACTGTGACTTTTTATGACTTTTTTCAACATACTATACTATGACTTTTTATGACTTTCTCAAGATACTATTCTATGACGTTCTTTTGACTTCTGACTTTTTTCTATGACTTTGTTCGACATACTATCCTATTACTTTTGACTTTTTCCACATACTATCCTGTGACTATTTTCATGACTTTTTTTCGACATACTATACTATTACTTTTTTGTGAATATTTTTCACATACTACTGTATACTGACTATTTTCTTGACTTTTTTTCAACATACTATACTATGACTTTTTGTGAATATTTTGGACATACTATACTATGACTTTTTGATGACTTTTTCAACATACTATACTATGACTTTTTTATGACTTTTTCAACATACTATACTATGACTTTTCATGAATTTCTTTCGACATACTATATACCTATATATATATATATATATATATATATATATATATAGACATGAAGGGTGTGGATATTGACATCTCTATGGATGATGTCAAATCTTATTTTAGACGTGTAAATCCCCGTAAATCTTGTGGACTTGTGGTCGTCCGGCCATCCAGTACGACACCACGTAGCAAATTGGATAAAGGCTTCAAATTTTACGTTTCTTAATTTCTTTGCAACTTTGAAGGTAATTTGCTAACGCTAGCTAGCCTGAGCTAGAAGCCTTGCTTTGGTGTTTTAAGTCATGACTCCGTCCTGCTTCAGGTTAATCATGCTTTAAATAAAGTCTAATCATGTGTATATACCTCTCACTTCATGTGTTTGTACTTTTATGAAAGTATCAGGTAAAAACAGGGCTACAAATGAGATCTCTGTGAGAGCCCAGCATACTCCTAGCTAACTATTATGTAGCTGCATGCTAACATGACATAGCTGTAATCTTGGCCAGTGCTGGTCATTTCTCCCCAAATTCCTGTCACTTTACTGCTGGGACATGTCCGGTTGTGTAGTATTTGGTTTAGAATCCTTTATTGGTGATTTTTCACGGTACAAAGTCCTGCTATAGTGTATAGCTATATATACTCCGCTACTACCTTGAAAAATCACAAATAAAGGCTTCTAAACCAAATACTACATAACCGGACATGTCCCAGCAGTAAAGTGACCAGAATTTGGGGAGAAATTACCAGCATTGGCCGAGATTACAGCTAAGATACAGCTATGTTGCGTCAGCATGCAGCTACATAATAGTTAGCTAGGGGTACGCTAACGTTAGATTGTAGTGGAACGAAGAAGCACTTTCTAACGTCAAAAATCACAGATAAAGGGTTCTGAACCAAACATTACCCAATCAGACATGTTTCAGCAGGAATGCGACCCAGAATTGGGGAGAATTTAACAACACTGGCAGCCAAGATGACATACTGCCGTTAGCATGTAGCTACATGCGACAATGTTAAAACCGCATGTTTTTTTTTTTTTTTTAAAAGTGTCGGCTGCAGACTTGTGTGTTCGTTATAAGAAAGTTGTCTCATCGGATGTTAATCACCCACCGTTTATGTAATTCATTGTCTTTGGGAAAAGTAAAAAAACTAACAGAATTGCATCTTTCAGACACTACATTGGTTGCGGCACACAGCAGTGGTGGCTGGAAGAGCTGTCATCCCATCTTTGAAAGGACACTTTCGTACGTTTATTCATCGTGTTATTAGTCAAGACAAAGTATTACAAGTAAAAACATTAACATAAACAACACAACAACGACGAAAATGAACAGTTTTGGATGTTCTGACGACAAGCATTCAATGGTAGCACAGCATTCTACGATAACCGGAAGTTTACATGCATCCTGAGATTTAACCGGAAATACGTCATGCTCGCCTGTGCATATCGCCTATTCGCTTATCGGGCAGAGAGAGGTGTTGAGGACGCGCTGCTATCTTTGATTAACAGCACTCATGAGCACCTTGAGCACGCAAAGAGCCTGGTCAAGATTGTGTTCATTGACTTCAGCAGCGCTTTTAATACAATCCAACCCCACCTTCTGGTGAGAAAATTGGTGCATTTGGGAGTAAATCCCCAACTGATCTCATGGATTTATGACTTCTTGACAAACCGTAGTCAGCAAGTCAGATTTAACTCATGTATATCATCTTCAAAAATTATAAACACACCATAAGGATGTGTTCTGTCACCTATTTTATATACATTGTACACCAATAACTGTCAAGCATCCTCTTCAGCCCACACTTATTTTAAATACGCTGACGACACAGCACTGGTTGGTTTTTTAAAATATGACATTTCTTCTGTGAATGAATTCCAGAGGGAATTACAGGGATTTACTCAGTGGTGTTCTGATAATTTCCTTGAAATAAATGTGAAGAAAACAAAAGAGATGGTCATAGATTTTAACAAAAATAGAATCACAGCCCCCCTCTCTAAGATCAATGGTGAACTAGTAGAGAGAGTCTCAACCTACAAATATCTGGGAGTTGAAATTGACTCTAAATTAACTTTTAATGTATGCGCACTGAATAAAACTAAGAAAATGCACCAGCGGATGTTGTTCCTTAGGAAACTAAACACTTTTAGATTAGACAGACACATCCTTGTAATGTTTTACAAAAGTATCCTCCAGAGTCTTCTCCGGGAACCATCACCTTATCGTGGTGGAGAGGTTTGTGTGTCCCTATGAACCTGAGGGCTGTGTTGCCTGGAGCTTTGTGCTCCTGGTAGGGTCTCCCAAGGCAAAGTGGTCTCAGGTGAGGGGCCAGACAAAGAATGGTTCAAAAATCCTATGAAAAAACGAGGTAGAGATGATGAGACCCTGCCCGGAGGAAGCCCGGGGCCCCCGTCTGGAGCCAGGCCCAGATGGAGGGCCCGTCAGCGAGCGCCTGGTGGCCGGGTTTGCCACGGAGCCCGGCCGGGCACAGCCCGAAAAAGCTACGTGGCACCTCTCTCTCCAACCCATGGGCCCACCACCTGTGGGAGGAACCGCTGGGGTCGGGTGCGCTGCCACATGGGTGGCAGTGAAGGTCAGGGGCCTCGACGGACCAGACCCGGGCAGCAGACGCTGGCTCTGGGGACGTGGAACGTCACCTCTCTGTGGGGGAAGGAACCGGAGCTTGTGCGGGAGGTGGAGCGCTACCAGTTGGATCTGGTGGGGCTTACCTCTACGCACAGTCTCGGTTCTGGAACCATACTCCTGGATAGGGGTTGGACTCTTTTCTTCTCCGGAGTTGCCCAGGGTGTGAGGCGCCGGGCGGGTGTGGGGATACTCACAAGCCCCCGGCTGAGCGCCGCTACGTTGGAGTTTACCCCGGTGGACGAGAGGGTCGCCTCCCTACGCCTGCGGGTTGTGGGGGGGGAAAACTCTGACTGTTGTTTGTGCGTATGCACCAAACAAGAGCTCGGAGTATTCGGCCTTCTTGGAGACCTTGAATGGAGTCCTGTATGGGGCTCCAGTAGGGGACTCCATAGTTCTGCTGGGGGACTTCAACGCGCACGTGGGCAATGATGGAGACACATGGAGAGGCGTGATTGGGAGGAACGGCCTCCCTGATCTAAACCAGAGTGGTTGTTTGTTGTTGGACTTCTGTGCTAGTCATGGATTGTCTATAACGAACACCATGTTCGAACATAGGGATGCTCATAAGTGTACTTGGTACCAGAGCACCCTAGGCCAAAGGTCAATGATCGATTTTATAATCGTTTCATCTGATCTGAGGCCGTATGTTTTGGACACTCGGGTGAAGAGAGGGGCAGAGCTGTCAACTGATCACCATCTGGTGGTGAGTTGGGTCAGAGGGTGGGGGAAGACTCTGGACAGACCTGGTAAACCCAAACGGGTAGTGCGGGTGAACTGGGAAAGTCTGGAGGAGGCCCCTGTCCGACAGACTTTCAACTCACACCTCCGGCGGAGCTTTTCGTGCATCCCTGTGGAGGCTGGGGGCATTGAACCCGAGTGGACAATGTTCAAAGTTTCCATTGCTGAAGCTGCGGCGGGGAGCTGTGGTCTTAGGGTCTTAGGTGCCTCAAGGGGCGGTAACCCACGAACACCGTGGTGGACACCGGTGGTCAGGGAAGCCGTCCGACTGAAGAAGGAGTCTTTCTGGGATATGTTATCCCAGGGGACTCCGGAGGCAGTTGCAAGGTACCGAAGGGCCCGAAGGGCTGCAGCCTCTGCCGTGAAAGAGGCAAAGCAGCGGGTGTGGGAAAAGTTCGGAGAAGACATGGAGAAGGACTTTCGGTCGGCACCAAGGTGCTTCTGGAAAACCGTTCGCCACCTCAGGAGGGGGAAGCGGGGAACCATCCAAGCTGTGTACAGTAAGGATGGAACGCTGCTGACCTCAACTGAGGAGGTAATAGGGCGGTGGAAGGAGCACTTTGAGGAACTCCTAAATCCGACTAATACGCCCTCTATGGTAGAGGCAGAGTTGGAGGATGATGGGGGATTGTCGTCAATTTCCCTGGTGGAAGTTGCTGAGGTAGTTAAACAACTCCACAGTGGCAAAGCCCCAGGGATTGATGAGATCCGTCCAGAAATGCTTAAAGCTCTGGGTGTGGAGGGGTTGTCTTGGTTGACACGCCTCTTCAACATTGCGTGGAAGTCGGGGACGGTGCCTAAGGAGTGGCAGACCGGGGTGGTGGTTCCCCTTTTCAAAAAGGGGGACCAGAGGGTGTGTGCCAATTACAGGGGTATCACACTTCTCAGCCTCCCCGGTAAAGTCTACTCCAAGGTGCTGGAAAGGAGGGTTCGGTCGATAGTCGAACCTCAGGTTGAAGAGGAACAATGCGGATTCCGTCCTGGTCGTGGAACAACGGACCAGATCTTTACTCTCGCAAGGATCCTGGAGGGAGCCTGGGAGTATGCCCAACCGGTCTACATGTGCTTTGTGGATCTGGAGAAGGCGTATGACCGGGTCCCCCGGGAGACACTGTGGGAGGTGCTGCGGGAGTATGGGGTGAGGGGGTCCCTTCTCAGGGCCATCCAATCTCTGTACGACCAAAGCGAGAGCTGTGTCCGTGTTCTCGGCAGTAAGTCGGACTCGTTTCAGGTGAGAGTTGGCCTCCGCCAGGGCTGCGCTTTGTCACCAATCCTGTTTGTAGTATTTATGGACAGGATATCGAGGCGTAGTCGGGGTGGAGAGGGGTTGCAGTTTGGTGAGCTGGGGATCTCATCGCTGCTTTTTGCAGATGATGTGGTCCTGATGGCATCGTCGGCCTGTGACCTTCAGCACTCACTGGATCGGTTCGCAGCCGAGTGTGAAGTGGCTGGGATGAGGATCAGCACCTCTAAATCTGAGGCCATGGTTCTCAGCAGGAAACCGATGGAGTGCCTTCTCCAGGTAGGGAATGAGTCTTTACCCCAAGTGAAGGAGTTCAAGTACCTTGGAGTCTTGTTCGCGAGTGAGGGAACAATGGAGCGGGAGATTGGTCGGAGAATCAGCGCAGCGGGTGCGGTATTACACTCAATTTATCGCACCGTTGTGACGAAAAGAGAGCTGAGCCAGAAGGCAAAGCTCTCAATCTACCGGTCAGTTTTCGTTCCTACCCTCACCTATGGTCATGAAGGCTGGGTCATGACCGAAAGAACGAGATCCAGGGTACAAGCGGCCGAAATGGGTTTCCTCAGGAGGGTGGCTGGCGTCTCCCTTAGAGATAGGGTGAGAAGCTCAGTCATCCGTGAGGAGCTCGGAGTAGAGCCGCTGCTCCTTCGCGTCGAAAGGAGCCAGTTGAGGTGGTTCGGGCATCTGGTAAGGATGCCCCCTGGGCGCCTCCCTAGGGAGGTGTTCCAGGCACGTCCAGCTGGGAGGAGGCCTCGGGGAAGACCCAGGACTAGGTGGAGGGATTATATCTCCAACCTGGCCTGGGAACGCCTCGGGATCCCCCAGTCGGAGCTGGTTAATGTGGCTCGGGAAAGGGAAGTTTGGGGTCCCCTGCTGGAGCTGCTACCCCCGCGACCCGTTACCGGATAAGCGGAAGAAGATGGATGGATGGATGGATGGATGGATCCTCCAGAGTGTTCTGTCTTTTGGCCTTATCTGTGTGTTTGGTAACATGCATGCTAAGGACCAAAAGAAATTGCAGCGACTGATCAAGATGGCCAGTAGGATCATCGGAATTGATCAGGTGTCGGCAGCTCAGTTGTACAATGAGCTTATCTTAAAAAAGACTGACCAAATCCTTAATGACCCCACTCACCCTCTTCACCATAAATTTATGAGAAGCAATAGGTCAACTGGTAGAATTTTACAACAGAGAATTAGAACAGAAAGGTACAATAAATCATTTGTGCCTACAGCGATCAGATTGTATAATGACCAAGCACATCACAGGCACTTTAATTCCGCACTGGCACTTTAACTGGATGGTAGATCTTAATTTTTCTTATTATTTTTAAAATGTTTTGCTACCTGATAATTTTATAGTTTCGTATCGTAAATGTCAGACGTCGGATTGTCTTTGTCTTTTTTGTAGTATTGTTTATTGTTTTTGTTGATTTCTGTCATTGTCATTTCTGTAGTATCATTCTCTTCTTTATACATGCTTATTGGCTTGTTTGTGGTGTCTATATGTTTAGAGAATATGTTGTGACTAGGACGCGTAATGAATGACCACATGAATTTCCCCTTGTGGGATAATAAAGTTTACCTTGACCTTGACCTTTTTTGACTTTTTTTGACATACCATACAATGACTTTTTTATGACTTTTTCAGCATACTATACTATGACTTTTTTGTACTTTTTTCAGCTTACTGTACTTTTTAAACATACTATACTATTACTTTTTTTAAACCTTTTTTCATCATACTTTCTGGTACGCTGCTGCCACCGCTGAAGACAAGAGCAGACTGCAGAGCATCATCCCCTCTGCTGAGAAGTTGATTTGCTGCTATCTGCCGTCTCTCCAGGATCTGGACGCCTCCAGGACACGAAGAGCAGGAAAGAGTCTGGCTGATCCCTCTCACCCTGGAAACACTATGTTTGAATCTCTCCCCTCTGGCAGGAGGTGTCCATCAGAAACCTCCTCCTTACACTCGCTCCATAGCTCAGGGGTTAGAGCACTGGTCTTGTAAACCAGGGTGAGTTCAAATCTCACTGGGGCCTAATCACTTCTTTGAATTTGCCCTTGGGTATTATTAAAGTATCTATCCATCTATCTGTCACTACACTTTGCAAGTACAATCATCTGCACGTTGCACAAAGTGCTCAAACTACTTACGCAGCCATTTCCTATATTTTGTTTACTGTTTTTGTGTATATTGTATTTTTTTATTTAGAAAAGACGTATGCATACCTCTTTGAAGGTTTCAAATATTTAAATCATACATGAGGTATCACAGATACAGGAAATACAAGAACAGATATTGAGCTGAAGTTGTTCATTTTATTTGAAATTGATTGTAATTATCACAATTACTGTCATTTTATTTGAAATTGATTGTAATTATCACAATTACTGTCATTTTATTTGAAATTGATTGTAATTATCACAATTACTGTCACAATTGATTTGGTGTGTGGGAGAAAACCGAAGCATTCGGCGTAACCTCTCACGGATCCACCATGTGGCCCTGACATGCTGCACCACGCCATCACCGCGGGTGTTAACAGGTTAAGGGGAGTTTTAGCAGTCAACTTTTGGGAGATCACTGATCCCTGAATGATACGGCCTCACGTGAATGACACCGTCCATGTATTGATGTGTCTGCGTAGATGATGATATCGTGGTATCTGCACAGGAATGCACAGATGATACGATTCTGTCATCAGGGAAGTCCAGATCTGCACAGGAATACACAGATGATACGATTCTGTCATCAGGGAAGTCCAGATCTG